>NW_027456789.1:77500-325379 GCF_040206685.1 Ascaphus truei | reverse complement strand
CTGCAGTAACTGGGAGAGACGGGAGACTGCAGTAACTGGGAGAGACGGGAGACTGCAGTAACTGGGAGAGACTGGAGACTGCAGTAACTGGGAGAGACGGGAGACTGCAGTAACTGGGAGAGACGGGAGACTGCAGTAACTGGGAGAGACGGGAGACTGCAGTAACTGGGAGAGACGGGAGACTGCAGTAACTGGGAGAGACGGGAGACTGCAGTAACTGGGAGAGACGGGAGACTGCAGTAACTGGGAGAGACGGGAGACTGCAGTAACTGGGAGAGACGGGAGACTGCAGTAACTGGAGAGACGGAGACTGCAGACTGGGAGACGGACTGCAGTAACTGGGAGACGGAGACTGCAGTAACTGGGAGAGACGGGAGACTGCAGTAACTGGGAGAGACGGGAGACTGCAGTAACTGGGAGAGACGGGAGACTGCAGTAACTGGGAGAGACGGGAGACTGCAGTAACTGGGAGACGGGAGACTGCAGTAACTGGGAGAGACGGGAGACTGCAGTAACTGGGAGAGACGGGAGACTGCAGTAACTGGGAGAGACGGGAGACTGCAGTAACTGGGAGAGACGGGAGACTGCAGTAACTGGGAGAGACGGGAGACTGCAGTAACTGGGAGAGACGGGAGACTGCAGTAACTGGGAGAGACGGAGACTGCAGTAACTGGGAGAGACGGGAGACTGCAGTAACTGGGAGAGACGGGAGACTGCAGTAACTGGGAGAGACGGGAGACTGCAGTAACTGGGAGAGACGGGAGACTGCAGTAACTGGGAGAGACGGGAGACTGCAGTAACTGGGAGAGACGGAGACTGCAGTAACTGGGAGAGACGGGAGACTGCAGTAACTGGGAGAGACGGGAGACTGCAGTAACTGGGAGAGACGGGAGACTGCAGTAACTGGGAGAGACGGGAGACTGCAGTAACTGGGAGAGACGGGAGACTGCAGTAACTGGGAGAGACGGGAGACTGCAGCCTGCAGTAACTGGGAGAGACGGGAGACTGCAGTAACTGGGAGAGATGGGAGACTGCAGCCTGCAGTAACTGGGAGAGACGGGAGACTGCAGTAACTGGGAGAGACGGGAGACTGCAGTAACTGGGAGAGACGGGAGACTGCAGTAACCGGGAGAGACGGGAGACTGCAGTAACTGGGAGAGACGGGAGACTGCAGTAACTGGGAGAGACGGGAGACTGCAGTAACCGGGAGAGACGGGAGACTGCAGTAACTGGGAGAGACGGGAGACTGCAGTAACTGGGAGAGACGGGAGACTGCAGTAACTGGGAGAGACGGGAGACTGCAGTAACTGGAGAGACGGGAGACTGCAGTAACTGGGAGAGACGGGAGACTGCAGTAACTGGAGAGACGGGAGACTGCAGTAACTGGGAGAGATGGGAGACTGCAGTAACTGGGAGAGACTGGAGACTGCAGTAACTGGGAGAGACGGGAGACTGCAGTAACTGGGAGAGTAACTGGGAGAGACGGGAGACTGCAGGTAACTGGGAGAGACGGGAGACTGCAGCTGCAGTAACTGGGAGAGACGGGAGACTGCAGCTGCAGTAACTGGGAGACGGAGACTGCAGACTGCAGTAACTGGGAGAGACGGGAGACTGCAGTAACTGGGAGAGACGGGAGACTGCAGTAACTGGGAGAGACGGGAGACTGCAGTAACTGGGAGAGACGGGAGACTGCAGTAACTGGGAGAGACGGGAGACTGCAGTAACTGGGAGAGACGGGAGACTGCAGTAACTGGGAGAGACGGGAGACTGCAGTAACTGGGAGAGACGGGAGACTGCAGTAACTGGGAGAGACGGGAGACTGCAGTAACTGGGAGAGACGGGAGACTGCAGTAACTGGGAGAGACGGGAGACTGCAGTAACTGGGAGAGACGGGAGACTGCAGTAACTGGGAGAGACGGGAGACTGCAGCTGCAGTAACTGGGAGAGACGGGAGACTGCAGTAACGGGAGAGACGGGAGACTGCAGTAACTGGGAGAGACGGGAGACTGCAGTAACTGGGAGAGACGGGAGACTGCAGTAACTGGGAGAGACGGGAGACTGCAGTAACTGGGAGAGACGGGAGACTGCAGTAACTGGGAGAGACGGGAGACTGCAGTAACTGGGAGAGACGGGAGACTGCAGTAACTGGGAGAGACGGGAGACTGCAGTAACTGGGAGAGACGGGAGACTGCAGTAACTGGGAGAGACGGGAGACTGCAGTAACTGGGAGAGACGGGAGACTGCAGTAACTGGGAGAGACGGGAGACTGCAGCCTGCAGTAACTGCGAGAGACGGGAGACTGCAGCCTGCAGTAACTGGGAGAGACGGGAGACTGCAGCCTGCAGTAACTGGGAGAGACGGGAGACTGCAGTAACTGGGAGAGACGGGAGACTGCAGTAACTGGGAGAGACGGGAGACTGCAGTAACTGGGAGAGACGGGAGACTGCAGTAACTGGGAGAGACGGGAGACTGCAGTAACTGGGAGAGACGGGAGACTGCAGTAACTGGGAGAGACGGGAGACTGCAGTAACTGGGAGAGACTGGAGACTGCAGTAACTGGGAGAGACGGGAGACTGCAGTAACTGGGAGAGACGGGAGACTGCAGTAACTGGGAGAGACGGGAGACTGCAGTAACTGGGAGAGACGGCAGCCTGCAGTAACTGGGAGAGACGGGAGACTGCAGTAACTGGAGAGACGGGAGACTGCAGTAATTGGGAGAGACGGGAGACTGCAGTAACTGGGAGAGACGGGAGACTGCAGTAACTGGGAGAGACGGGAGACTGCAGTAACTGGGAGAGACGGGAGACTGCAGCCTGCAGTAACTGGGAGAGACGGGAGACTGCAGTAACTGGGAGAGACGGGAGACTGCAGTAACTGGGAGAGACGGGAGACTGCAGTAACTGGGAGACGGGAGACTGCAGTAACTGGGAGACGGGAGACTGCAGTAACTGGGAGAGACGGGAGACTGCAGTAACTGGGAGAGACGGGAGACTGGAGTAACTGGGAGAGACGGGAGACTGCAGTAACTGGGAGAGACGGGAGACTGCAGTAACTGGGAGAGACGGGAGACTGCAGTAACTGGGAGAGACGGGAGACTGCAGTAACTGGGAGAGACGGGAGACTGCAGTAACTGGGAGAGACGGGAGACTGCAGTAACTGGGAGAGACGGGAGACTGCAGTAACTGGGAGAGACGGGAGACTGCAGTAACTGGGAGAGACGGGAGACTGCAGTAACCGGGAGAGACGGGAGACTGCAGTAACCGGGAGAGACGGGAGACTGCAGTAACTGGGAGAGACGGGAGACTGCAGTAACTGGGAGAGACGGGAGACTGCAGTAACTGGGAGAGACGGGAGACTGCAGTAACTGGGAGAGACGGGAGACTGCAGTAACTGGGAGAGACGGGAGACTGCAGTAACTGGGAGAGACGGGAGACTGCAGTAACTGGGAGAGACGGGAGACTGCAGTAACTGGGAGAGACGGGAGACTGCAGTAACTGGGAGAGACGGGAGACTGCAGTAACTGGGAGAGACGGGAGACTGCAGTAACTGGGAGAGACGGCAGCCTGCAGTAACTGGGAGAGACGGGAGACTGCAGTAACTGGGAGAGACGGGAGACTGCAGTAACTGGGAGAGACGGGAGACTGCAGTAACTGGGAGAGACGGGAGACTGCAGTAACTGGGAGAGACGGGAGACTGCAGTAACTGGGAGAGACGGGAGACTGCAGTAACTGGGAGAGACGGGAGACTGCAGTAACTGGGAGAGACGGGAGACTGCAGTAACTGGGAGAGACGGGAGACTGCAGTAACTGGGAGAGACGGGAGACTGCAGTAACTGGGAGAGACGGGAGACTGCAGTAACTGGGAGAGACGGGAGACTGCAGTAACTGGGAGAGACGGGAGACTGCAGTAACTGGGAGAGACGGGAGACTGCAGTAACTGGGAGAGACGGGAGACTGCAGTAACTGGGAGAGACGGGAGACTGCAGTAACTGGGAGAGACGGGAGACTGCAGTAACTGGGAGAGACGGGAGACTGCAGTAACCGGGAGAGACGGGAGACTGCAGTAACTGGGAGAGACGGGAGACTGCAGTAACTGGGAGAGACGGGAGACTGCAGTAATTGGGAGAGACGGGAGACTGCAGTAACTGGGAGAGACGGGAGACTGCAGTAACTGGGAGAGACGGGAGACAGCAGTAACTGGGAGAGACGGGAGACTGCAGTAACTGGGAGACGGGAGACTGCAGCCAGCAGTACCTGGGAGAGACGGGAGACTGCAGTAACTGGGACAGACGGGAGACTGCAGCCTGCAGTAACTGGGAGAGACGGGAGACTGCAGTAACTGGGAGAGACGGGAGACTGCAGTAACTGGGAGAGACGGGAGACTGCAGTAACTGGGAGACGGGAGACTGCAGTAACTGGGAGAGACGGGAGACTGCAGTAACTGGGAGAGACGGGAGACTGGAGTAACTGGGAGAGACGGGAGACTGCAGTAACTGGGAGAGACGGGAGACTGCAGTAACTGGGAGAGACGGGAGACTGCAGTAACTGGGAGAGACGGGAGACTGCAGTAACTGGGAGAGACGGGAGACTGCAGTATCTGGGAGAGACGGGAGACTGCAGTAACTGGGAGAGACGGGAGACTGCAGTAACTGGGAGAGACGGGAGACTGCAGTAACTGGGAGAGACGGGAGACTGCAGTAACTGGGAGAGACGGGAGACTGCAGTAACTGGGAGAGACGGGAGACTGCAGTAACTGGGAGACGGGAGACTGCAGCCAGCAGTACCTGGGAGAGACGGGAGACTGCAGTAACTGGGAGAGACGGGAGACTGCAGTAACTGGGAGAGACGGGAGACTGCAGTAACCGGGAGAGACGGGAGACTGCAGTAACCGAGAGACGGGAGACTGCAGTAACCGGGAGAGACGGGAGACTGCAGTAACTGGGAGAGACGGGAGACTGCAGTAACTGGGAGAGACAGGAGACTGCAGTAACTGGGAGAGACGGGAGACTGCAGTAACTGGGAGAGACGGGAGACTGCAGTAACTGGGAGAGACGGGAGACTGCAGTAACTGGGAGAGACGGGAGACTGCAGTAACTGGGAGAGACGGGAGACTGCAGTAACTGGGAGAGACGGGAGACTGCAGTAACTGGGAGAGACGGGAGACTGCAGTTACTGGGAGAGACGGGAGACTGCAGTAACTGGGAGAGACGGGAGACTGCAGTAACTGGGAGAGACGGGAGACTGCAGTAACTGGGAGAGACGGGAGACTGCAGTAACTGGGAGAGACGGGAGACTGCAGTAACTGGGAGAGACGGGAGACTGCAGTAACTGGGAGAGACGGGAGACTGCAGTAACTGGGAGAGACGGGAGACTGCAGTAACTGGGAGAGACGGGAGACTGCAGTAACTGGGAGAGACGGGAGACTGCAGTAACTGGGAGAGACGGGAGACTGCAGTAACTGGGAGAGACGGGAGACTGCAGTAACTGGGAGAGACGGGAGACTGCAGTAACTGGGAGAGACGGGAGACTGCAGTAACTGGGAGAGACGGGAGACTGCAGTAACTGGGAGAGACGGGAGACTGCAGTAACTGGGAGAGACGGGAGACTGCAGTAACTGGGAGAGACGGGAGACTGCAGTAACTGGGAGAGACGGGAGACTGCAGTAACTGGGAGAGACGGGAGACTGCAGTAACTGGGAGAGACGGGAGACTGCAGTAACTGGGAGAGACGGGAGACTGCAGTAACTGGGAGAGACGGGAGACTGCAGTAACTGGGAGAGACGGGAGACTGCAGTAACTGGGAGAGACGGGAGACTGCAGTAACTGGGAGAGACGGGAGACTGCAGTAACTGGGAGAGACGGGAGACTGCAGTAACAGGGAGAGACGGGAGACTGCAGTAACCGGGAGAGACGGGAGACTGCAGTAACCGGGAGAGACGGGAGACTGCAGTAACCGGGAGAGACGGGAGACTGGAGTAACCGGGAGAGACGGGAGACTGCAGTAACCGGGAGAGACGGGAGACTGCAGTAACCGGGAGAGACGGGAGACTGCAGTAACTGGGAGAGACGGGAGACTGCAGTAACTGGGAGAGACGGGAGACTGCAGCCTGCAGTAACTGGGAGAGACGGGAGACTGCAGTAACTGGGAGAGACGGGTGACTGCAGTAACTGGGAGAGACGGGAGACTGCAGTAACTGGGAGAGACGGGAGACTGCAGCCTGCAGTAACTGGGAGAGACGGGAGACTGCAGTAACTGGGAGAGACGGGAGACTGCAGCCTGCAGTAACTGGGAGAGACGGGAGACTGCAGTAACTGGGAGAGACGGGAGACTGCAGTAACTGGGAGAGACGGGAGACTGCAGTAACTGGGAGAGACGGGAGACTGCAGTAACTGGGAGAGACGGGAGACTGCAGTAACTGGGAGAGACGGGAGACTGCAGTAACTGGGAGAGACGGGAGACTGCAGTAACTGGGAGAGACGGGAGACTGCAGTAACTGGGAGAGACGGGAGACTGCAGTAACTGGGAGAGACTGGAGACTGCAGTAACTGGGAGAGACGGGAGACTGCAGTAACTGGGAGAGACGGGAGACTGCAGTAACTGGGAGAGACGGGAGACTGCAGTAACTGGGAGAGACGGCAGCCTGCAGTAACTGGGAGAGACGGGAGACTGCAGTAACTGGGAGAGACGGGAGACTGCAGTAACTGGGAGAGACGGGAGACTGCAGTAATTGGGAGAGACGGGAGACTGCAGTAACTGGGAGAGACGGGAGACTGCAGTAACTGGGAGAGACGGGAGACTGCAGTAACTGGGAGAGACGGGAGACTGCAGTAACTGGGAGACGGGAGACTGCAGCCAGCAGTACCTGGGAGAGACGGGAGACTGCAGTAACTGGGAGAGACGGGAGACTGCAGCCTGCAGTAACTGGGAGAGACGGGAGACTGCAGTAACTGGGAGAGACGGGAGACTGCAGTAACTGGGAGAGACGGGAGACTGCAGTAACTGGGAGAGACGGGAGACTGCAGTAACTGGGAGAGACGGGAGACTGCAGTAACTGGGAGAGACGGGAGACTGCAGTAACTGGGAGAGACGGGAGACTTCAGTAACTGGGAGAGACGGGAGACTGCAGTAACTGGGAGAGACTGGAGACTGCAGTAACTGGGAGAGACGGGAGACTGCAGTAACTGGGAGAGACGGGAGACTGCAGTAACTGGGAGAGACGGGAGACTGCAGTAACTGGGAGAGACGGGAGACTGCAGTAACTGGGAGAGACGGCAGCCTGCAGTAACGGGGAGAGACGGGAGACTGCAGTAACTGGGAGAGACGGGAGACTGCAGTAACTGGGAGAGACGGGAGACTGCAGTAACCGGGAGAGACGGGAGACTGCAGTAACTGGGAGAGACGGGAGACTGCAGTAACTGGGAGAGACGGGAGACTGCAGTAACTGGAGAGACGGGAGACTGCAGTAACTGGGAGAGACGGGAGACTGCAGTAACTGGGAGAGACTGCAGCCAGCAGTACCTGGGAGAGACGGGAGACTGCAGTAACTGGGAGAGACGGGAGACTGCAGCCTGCAGTAACTGGGAGAGACGGGAGACTGCAGTAACTGGGAGAGACGGGAGACTGCAGTAACTGGGAGAGACGGGAGACTGCAGTAACTGGGAGAGACGGGAGACTGCAGTAACTGGGAGACGGGAGACTGCAGTAACTGGGAGAGACGGGAAACTGCAGTAACTGGGAGAGACGGGAGACTGGAGTGACTGGGAGAGACGGGAGACTGGAGTAACTGGGAGAGACGGGAGACTGCAGTAACTGGGAGAGACGGGAGACTGCAGTAACTGGGAGAGACGGGAGACTGCAGTAACTGGGAGAGACGGGAGACTGCAGTAACTGGGAGAGACGGGAGACTGCAGTAACTGGGAGAGACGGGAGACTGCAGTAACTGGGAGAGACGGGAGACTGCAGTAACTGGGAGAGACGGGAGACTGCAGTAACTGGGAGAGACGGGAGACTGCAGTAACTGGGAGAGACGGGAGACTGCAGTAACTGGGAGAGACGGGAGACTGCAGTAACTGGGAGAGACGGGAGACTGCAGTAACTGGGAGAGACGGGAGACTGCAGTAACTGGGAGAGACGGGAGACTGCAGTAACTGGGAGAGACGGGAGACTGCAGTAACTGGGAGAGACGGGAGACTGCAGTAACTGGGAGAGACGGGAGACTGCAGCCTGCAGTAACTGGGAGAGACGGGAGACTGCAGTAACTGGGAGAGACGGGAGACTGCAGTAACTGGGAGAGACGGGAGACTGCAGTAACTGGGAGAGACGGGAGACTGCAGTAACTGGAGAGACGGGAGATTGCAGTAACTGGGAGAGACGGGAGACTGCAGTAACTGGGAGAGACGGGAGACTGCAGTAACAGGGAGAGACGGGAGACTGCAGTAACTGGGAGAGACGGGAGACTGCAGTAACCGGGAGAGACGGGAGACTGCAGTAACCGGGAGAGACGGGAGACTGGAGTAACCGGGAGAGACGGGAGACTGCAGTAACTGGGAGAGACGGGAGACTGCAGTAACTGGGAGAGACGGGAGACTGCAGTAACTGGGAGAGACGGGAGACTGCAGTAACTGGGAGAGACGGGAGACTGCAGTAACTGGGAGAGACGGGAGACTGCAGTAACTGGGAGAGACGGGAGACTGCAGTAACTGGGAGAGACTGGAGACTGCAGTAACTGGGAGAGACGGGAGACTGCAGTAACTGGGAGAGACGGGAGACTGCAGTAACTGGGAGAGACGGGAGACTGCAGTAACTGGGAGAGACGGCAGCCTGCAGTAACTGGGAGAGACGGGAGACTGCAGTAACTGGGAGAGACGGGAGACTGCAGTAATTGGGAGAGACGGGAGACTGCAGTAACTGGGAGAGACGGGAGACTGCAGTAACTGGGAGAGACGGGAGACTGCAGTAACTGGGAGAGACGGGAGACTGCAGTAACTGGGAGACGGGAGACTGCAGCCAGCAGTACCTGGGAGAGACGGGAGACTGCAGTAACTGGGAGAGACGGGAGACTGCAGCCTGCAGTAACTGGGAGAGACGGGAGACTGCAGTAACTGGGAGAGACGGGAGACTGCAGTAACTGGGAGAGACGGGAGACTGCAGTAACTGGGAGAGACGGGAGACTGCAGTAACTGGGAGAGACTGGAGACTGCAGTAACTGGGAGAGACGGGAGACTGCAGTAACTGGGAGAGACGGGAGACTGCAGTAACTGGGAGAGACGGGAGACTGCAGTAACTGGGAGAGACGGGAGACTGCAGTAACTGGGAGAGACGGCAGCCTGCAGTAACGGGGAGAGACGGGAGACTGCAGTAACTGGGAGAGACGGGAGACTGCAGTAACTGGGAGAGACGGGAGACTGCAGTAACTGGAGAGACGGGAGACTGCAGTAACTGGGAGAGACGGGAGACTGCAGTAACTGGGAGAGACGGGAGACTGCAGTAACTGGGAGACGGGAGACTGCAGCCAGCAGTACCTGGGAGAGACGGGAGACTGCAGTAACTGGGAGAGACGGGAGACTGCAGCCTGCAGTAACTGGGAGAGACGGGAGACTGCAGTAACTGGGAGAGACGGGAGACTGCAGTAACTGGGAGAGACGGGAGACTGCAGTAACTGGGAGACGGGAGACTGCAGTAACTGGGAGAGACGGGAAACTGCAGTAACTGGGAGAGACGGGAGACTGGAGTAACTGGGAGAGACGGGAGACTGGAGTAACTGGGAGAGACGGGAGACTGCAGTAACTGGGAGAGACGGGAGACTGCAGTAACTGGGAGAGACGGGAGACTGCAGTAACTGGGAGAGACGGGAGACTGCAGTAACTGGGAGAGACGGGAGACTGCAGTAACTGGGAGAGACGGGAGACTGCAGTAACTGGGAGAGACGGGAGACTGCAGTAACTGGGAGAGACGGGAGACTGCAGTAACTGGGAGAGACGGGAGACTGCAGTAACTGGGAGAGACGGGAGACTGCAGTAACTGGGAGAGACGGGAGACTGCAGTAACTGGGAGAGACGGGAGACTGCAGTAACTGGGAGAGACGGGAGACTGCAGTAACTGGGAGAGACGGGAGACTGCAGTAACTGGGAGAGACGGGAGACTGCAGTAACTGGGAGAGACGGGAGACTGCAGTAACTGGGAGAGACGGGAGACTGCAGTAACTGGGAGAGACGGGAGACTGCAGTAACTGGGAGAGACGGGAGACTGCAGCCTGCAGTAACTGGGAGAGACGGGAGACTGCAGTAACTGGGAGAGACGGGAGACTGCAGTAACTGGGAGAGACGGGAGACTGCAGTAACTGGGAGAGACGGGAGACTGCAGTAACTGGGAGAGACGGGAGATTGCAGTAACTGGGAGAGACGGGAGACTGCAGTAACTGGGAGAGACGGGAGACTGCAGTAACAGGGAGAGACGGGAGACTGCAGTAACCGGGAGAGACGGGAGACTGCAGTAACCGGGAGAGACGGGAGACTGCAGTAACCGGGAGAGACGGGAGACTGGAGTAACCGGGAGAGACGGGAGACTGCAGTAACTGGGAGAGACGGGAGACTGCAGTAACTGGGAGAGACGGGAGACTGCAGTAACTGGGAGAGACGGGAGACTGCAGTAACTGGAGAGACGGGAGACTGCAGTAACTGGGAGAGACGGGAGACTGCAGTAACTGGGAGAGACGGGAGACTGCAGTAACTGGGAGACGGGAGACTGCAGTAACTGGGAGAGACGGGAGACTGCAGTAACTGGGAGAGACGGGAGACTGCAGTAACTGGGAGAGACGGGAGACTGCAGTAACTGGGAGAGACGGGAGACTGCAGTAACAGGGAGAGACGGGAGACTGCAGTAACTGGGAGAGACGGGAGACTGCAGTAACCGGGAGAGACGGGAGACTGCAGTAACCGGGAGAGACGGGAGACTGGAGTAACCGGGAGAGACGGGAGACTGCAGTAACTGGGAGAGACGGGAGACTGCAGTAACTGGGAGAGACGGGAGACTGCAGTAACTGGGAGAGACGGGAGACTGCAGTAACTGGGAGAGACGGGAGACTGCAGCCTGCAGTAACTGGGAGAGACGGGAGACTGCAGTAACTGGGAGAGACGGGTGACTGCAGTAACTGGGAGAGACGGGAGACTGCAGTAACTGGGAGAGACGGAGACTGCAGTAACTGGGAGAGACGGCAGCCTGCAGTAACTGGGAGAGACGGGAGACTGCAGTAACTGGGAGAGACGGGAGACTGCAGTAATTGGGAGAGACGGGAGACTGCAGTAACTGGGAGAGACGGGAGACTGCAGTAACTGGGAGAGACGGGAGACTGCAGTAACTGGGAGAGACGGGAGACTGCAGTAACTGGGAGACGGGAGACTGCAGCCAGCAGTACCTGGGAGAGACGGGAGACTGCAGTAACTGGGAGAGACGGGAGACTGCAGCCTGCAGTAACTGGGAGAGACGGGAGACTGCAGTAACTGGGAGAGACGGGAGACTGCAGTAACTGGGAGAGACGGGAGACTGCAGTAACTGGGAGAGACGGGAGACTGCAGTAACTGGGAGAGACTGGAGACTGCAGTAACTGGGAGAGACGGGAGACTGCAGTAACTGGGAGAGACGGGAGACTGCAGTAACTGGGAGAGACGGGAGACTGCAGTAACTGGGAGAGACGGGAGACTGCAGTAACTGGGAGAGACGGCAGCCTGCAGTAACGGGGAGAGACGGGAGACTGCAGTAACTGGGAGAGACGGGAGACTGCAGTAACTGGGAGAGACGGGAGACTGCAGTAACTGGGAGAGACGGGAGACTGCAGTAACTGGGAGAGACGGGAGACTGCAGTAACTGGGAGAGACGGGAGACTGCAGTAACTGGGAGACGGGAGACTGCAGCCAGCAGTACCTGGGAGAGACGGGAGACTGCAGTAACTGGGAGAGACGGGAGACTGCAGCCTGCAGTAACTGGGAGAGACGGGAGACTGCAGTAACTGGGAGAGACGGGAGACTGCAGTAACTGGGAGAGACGGGAGACTGCAGTAACTGGGAGACGGGAGACTGCAGTAACTGGGAGAGACGGGAAACTGCAGTAACTGGGAGAGACGGGAGACTGGAGTAACTGGGAGAGACGGGAGACTGGAGTAACTGGGAGAGACGGGAGACTGCAGTAACTGGGAGAGACGGGAGACTGCAGTAACTGGGAGAGACGGGAGACTGCAGTAACTGGGAGAGACGGGAGACTGCAGTAACTGGGAGAGACGGGAGACTGCAGTAACTGGGAGAGACGGGAGACTGCAGTAACTGGGAGAGACGGGAGACTGCAGTAACTGGGAGAGACGGGAGACTGCAGTAACTGGGAGAGACGGGAGACTGCAGTAACTGGGAGAGACGGGAGACTGCAGTAACTGGGAGAGACGGGAGACTGCAGTAACTGGGAGAGACGGGAGACTGCAGTAACTGGGAGAGACGGGAGACTGCAGTAACTGGGAGAGACGGGAGACTGCAGTAACTGGGAGAGACGGGAGACTGCAGTAACTGGGAGAGACGGGAGACTGCAGTAACTGGGAGAGACGGGAGACTGCAGTAACTGGGAGAGACGGGAGACTGCAGTAACTGGGAGAGACGGGAGACTGCAGCCTGCAGTAACTGGGAGAGACGGGAGACTGCAGTAACTGGGAGAGACGGGAGACTGCAGTAACTGGGAGAGACGGGAGACTGCAGTAACTGGGAGAGACGGGAGACTGCAGTAACTGGGAGAGACGGGAGATTGCAGTAACTGGGAGAGACGGGAGACTGCAGTAACTGGGAGAGACGGGAGACTGCAGTAACAGGGAGAGACGGGAGACTGCAGTAACCGGGAGAGACGGGAGACTGCAGTAACCGGGAGAGACGGGAGACTGCAGTAACCGGGAGAGACGGGAGACTGGAGTAACCGGGAGAGACGGGAGACTGCAGTAACTGGGAGAGACGGGAGACTGCAGTAACTGGGAGAGACGGGAGACTGCAGTAACTGGGAGAGACGGGAGACTGCAGTAACTGGGAGAGACGGGAGACTGCAGTAACTGGGAGAGACGGGAGACTGCAGTAACTGGGAGAGACGGGAGACTGCAGTAACTGGGAGACGGGAGACTGCAGTAACTGGGAGAGACGGGAGACTGCAGTAACTGGGAGAGACGGGAGACTGCAGTAACTGGGAGAGACGGGAGACTGCAGTAACTGGGAGAGACGGGAGACTGCAGTAACAGGGAGAGACGGGAGACTGCAGTAACTGGGAGAGACGGGAGACTGCAGTAACCGGGAGAGACGGGAGACTGCAGTAACCGGGAGAGACGGGAGACTGGAGTAACCGGGAGAGACGGGAGACTGCAGTAACTGGGAGAGACGGGAGACTGCAGTAACTGGGAGAGACGGGAGACTGCAGTAACTGGGAGAGACGGGAGACTGCAGTAACTGGGAGAGACGGGAGACTGCAGCCTGCAGTAACTGGGAGAGACGGGAGACTGCAGTAACTGGGAGAGACGGGTGACTGCAGTAACTGGGAGAGACGGGAGACTGCAGTAACTGGGAGAGACGGGAGACTGCAGCCTGCAGTAACTGGGAGAGACGGGAGACTGCAGTAACTGGGAGAGACGGGAGACTGCAGCCTGCAGTAACTGGGAGAGACGGGAGACTGCAGTAACTGGGAGAGACGGGAGACTGCAGTAACTGGGAGAGACGGGAGACTGCAGTAACTGGGAGAGACGGGAGACTGCAGTAACTGGGAGAGACGGAGACTGCAGTAACTGGAGAGACGGGAGACTGCAGTAACTGGGAGAGACGGGAGACTGCAGTAACTGGGAGAGACGGCAGCCTGCAGTAACTGGGAGAGACGGGAGACTGCAGTAACTGGGAGAGACGGGAGACTGCAGTAATTGGGAGAGACGGGAGACTGCAGTAACTGGGAGAGACGGGAGACTGCAGTAACTGGGAGAGACGGGAGACTGCAGTAACTGGGAGAGACGGGAGACTGCAGTAACTGGGAGACGGGAGACTGCAGCCAGCAGTACCTGGGAGAGACGGGAGACTGCAGTAACTGGGAGAGACGGGAGACTGCAGTAACTGGGGGAGACGGGAGACTGCAGTAACTGGGAGAGACGGGAGATTGCAGTAACTGGGAGAGACGGGAGACTGCAGTAACTGGGAGAGACGGGAGACTGCAGTAACTGGGAGAGACGGGAGACTGCAGTAACTGGGAGAGACGGGAGACTGCAGTAACTGGGAGAGACGGGAGACTGCAGTAACTGGGAGAGACGGGAGACTGCAGTAACTGGGAGAGACGGGAGACTGCAGTAACTGGGAGAGACGGGAGACTGCAGTAACTGGGAGAGACGGGAGACTGCAGTAACTGGGAGAGACGGGAGACTGCAGTAACTGGGAGAGACGGGAGACTGCAGTAACTGGGAGAGACGGGAGACTGCAGTAACTGGGAGAGACGGGAGACTGCAGTAACTGGGAGAGACGGGAGACTGCAGTAACTGGGAGAGACGGGAGACTGCAGTAACTGGGAGAGACGGGAGACTGCAGTAACTGGGAGAGACGGGAGACTGCAGTAACTGGGAGAGACGGGAGACTGCAGTAACTGGGAGAGACGGGAGACTGCAGTAACTGGGAGAGACGGGAGACTGCAGTAACTGGGAGAGACGGGAGACTGCAGTAACCTGGGAGAGACGGGAGACTGCAGTAACTGGGAGAGACGGGAGACTGCAGTAACTGGGAGAGACGGGAGACTGCAGTAACTGGGAGAGACGGGAGACTGCAGTAACTGGGAGAGACGGGAGACTGCAGTAACTGGAGAGACGGGAGACTGCAGTAACTGGGAGAGACGGGAGACTGCAGTAACAGGGAGAGACGGGAGACTGCAGTAACTGGGAGAGACGGGAGACTGCAGTAACCGGGAGAGACGGGAGACTGCAGTAACCGGGAGAGACGGGAGACTGGAGTAACCGGGAGAGACGAGACTGCAGTAACCGGGAGAGAGACGGGAGACTGCAGGTAACCGGGAGAGACGGGAGACTGCAGTAACTGGGAGAGACGGGAGACTGCAGTAACTGGAGAGACGGGAGACTGCAGCCTGCAGTAACTGGAGAGACGGGAGACTGCAGTAACTGGAGAGACGGGAGACTGCAAGTAACTGGGAGAGACGGGAGACTGCAGTAACTGGGAGAGACGAGGAGACTGCAGTAACTGGGAGAGACGGGAGACTGCAGTAACTGGGAGAGACGGAGACTGCAGCCTGCAGTAACTGGGAGAGACGGGAGACTGCAGTAACTGGGAGAGACGGGAGACTGCAGCCTGCAGTAACTGGGAGAGACGGGAGACTGCAGTAACTGGGAGAGACGGGAGACTGCAGTAACTGGAGAGACGGGAGACTGCAGTAACTGGGAGAGACGGGAGACTGCAGTAACTGGGAGAGACGGGAGACTGCAGTAACTGGGAGAAGACGGGAGACTGCAGTAACTGGGAGAGACGGGAGACTGCAGTAACTGGGAGAGACGGGAGACGACTGCAGTAACTGGGAGAGACGGGAGACTGCAGTAACTGGGAGAGACGGGAGACTGCAGTAACTGGGAGAGACGGGAGACTGCAGTAACTGGGAGAGACGGGAGACTGCAGTAACTGGGAGAGACGGGAGACTGCCAGTAACTGGGAGAGACGGAGACTGCAGTACTGGGAGAGACGGGAGACTGCAGTACTGGAGAGACGGAGACTGCAGTAACTGGGAGAGACGGGAGACTGCAGTAACTGGGAGAGACGGGAGACTGCAGTAACTGGGAGACGGGAGACTGCAGCAGGTACCTGGGAGAGACGGGAGACTGCAGTAACTGGAGAGACGGGAGACTGCAGCCTGCAGTAACTGGGAGAGACGGGAGACTGCAGTAACTGGGAGAGACGGGAGACTGCAGTAACTGGGAGAGACGGAGACTGCAGTAACTGGGGAGAGACGGGAGACTGCAGTAACTGGGAGAGACGGGAGACTGCAGTAACTGGGAGAGACGGGAGACTGCAGTAACTGGGAGAGACGGGAGACTGCAGTAACTGGGAGAGACGGGAGACTGCAGTAACTGGGAGAGACGGGAGACTGCAGTAACTGGGAGAGACGGGAGACTGCAGTAACTGGGAGAGACGGGAGACTGCAGTAACTGGGAGAGACGGGAGACTGCAGACTGCAGTAACTGGGAGAGACGGGAGACTGCAGTAACTGGAGAGACGGGAGACTGCAGTAACTGGGAGAGACGGGAGACTGCAGTAACTGGGAGAGACGGAGACTGCAGTAACTGGGAGAGACGGGAGACTGCAGTAACTGGGAGAGGACTGGAGACTGCAGAACTGGAGAGACGGGAGACTGCAGTAACTGGGAGAGACGGGAGACTGCAGTAACTGGGAGAGACGGGAGACTGCAGTAACTGGGAGAGACGGGAGACTGCAGTAACTGGGAGAGACGGGAGACTGCAGTAACTGGGAGAGACGGCAGCCTGCAGTAACTGGAGAGACGGAGACTGCAGTAACTGGGAGAGACGGGAGACTGCAGTAACTGGGAGAGACGGGAGACTGCAGTAACTGGAGAGAGACGGGAGACTGCAGTAACTGGGAGAGACGGGAGACTGCAGCTGCAGTACCTGGGAGAGACGGAGACTGCAGTAACTGGGAGAGACGGGAGACTGCAGCCTGCAGTAACTGGGAGAGACGGAGACTGCAGTAACTGGGAGAGACGGGAGACTGCAGTGAACTGGGAGACGGGAGACTGCAGTAACTGGGAGAGACGGGAGACTGCAGTAACTGGAGAGACGGGAGACTGAGTAACTGGAGAGACGGGAGACTGGGAGACTGCAGTAACTGGGAGAGACGGGAGACTGCAGTAACTGGGAGAGACGGGAGACTGGCAGTAACTGGGAGAGACGGGAGACTGCAGTAACTGGGAGAGACGGGAGACTGCAGTAACTGGGAGAGACGGGAGACCTGCAGTAACTGGGAGAGACGGGAGACTGCAGTAACTGGGAGAGACGGGAGACTGCAGTAACTGGGAGAGACGGGAGACTGCAGTAACTGGGAGAGACGGGAGACTGCCAGTAACTGGGAGAGACGGGAGACTGCAGTAACTGGGGAGACGGAGACTGCAGTAACTGGAGAGACGGGAGACTGCAGTAACTGGGAGAGACGGGAGACTGCAGTAACTGGAGAGACGGGAGACTGCAGTAACTGGGAGAGACGGGAGACTGCAGTAACTGGGAGAGACGGGAGACTGCAGTAACTGGGAGAGACGGGAGACTGCAGTAACTGGGAGAGGACGGGAGACTGCAAGTAACTGGGAGAGACGGGAGACTGCAGTAACTGGGAGAGACGGGAGACTGCAGTAACTGGGAGAGACGGAGAGACTGCAGTAACTGGAGAGACGGGAGACTGCAGTAACTGGGAGAGACGGGAGACTGCAGTAACTGGAGAGAGACCTGCAGTAACTGGGAGAGACGGGAGACTGCAGTAACTGGGAGAGACGGGAGACTGCAGTAACTGAGAGAGACGGAGACTGCAGTAACTGGGAGAGACGGGAGACTGCAGTAACTGGGAGAGACGGGAGACTGCAGTAACTGAGGAAGAGACTGCAGCCTGCAGTAACTGGGAGAGACGGGAGACTGCAGTAACTGGGAGAGACGGGAGACTGCAGTAACTGGGAGAGACGGGAGAGACTGAGACTGCAGTAACTGGGAGACGGAGACTGCAGCCTGCAGTAACTGGGGAGAGACGGGAGACTGCAGTAACTGGGAGAGACGGGAGACTGCAGTAACTGGGAGAGACGGGAGACTGCAGTAACTGGGAGAGACGGGAGACTGCAGTAACTAGGGAGAGACGGGAGATTGCAGTAACTGGGAGAGACGGGAGACTGCAGTAACTGGAGAGAGACGGGAGACTGGCAGTAACAGGGAGAGACGGGGAGACTGCAGTAACTGGGAGAGACGGGAGACTGCAGTAACCTGGGAGAGACGGGAGACTGCAGTAACCGGGAGAGACGGGAGACTGCAGTAACCGGGAGAGAGACGGGAGGACTGCAGTAACCGGGAGAGACGGGAGACTGCAGTAACTGGGAGAGACGGGAGACTGCAGTAACTGGGAGAGACGGGGAGACTGCAGTAACTGGGAGAGACGGGAGACTGCAGTAACTGGGAGAGACGGGAGACTGCAGCCTGCAGTAACTGGGAGACGGGAGACTGCAGTAACTGGGAGAGACGGGTGACTGCAGTAACTGGGAGAGACGGGAGACTGCAGTAACTGGGAGAGACGGGAGACTGCAGTAACTGGGAGAGACGGGAGACTGCAGCCTGCAGTAACCTGGGAGAGACGTGAGACTGCAGTAACTGGGAGAGACGGGAGACTGCAGCCTGCAGTAACTGGGAGAGACGGGAGACTGCAGTAACTGGGAGAGACGGGAGACTGCAGTAACTGGGAGAGACGGGAGACTGCAGTAACTGGAGAGACGGGAGACTGCAGTAACTGGAGAGACGGGAGACTGCAGTAACTGGGAGAGACGGGAGACTGCAGTAACTGGGAGAGACGGGAGACTGCAGTAACTGGGAGAGACGGGAGACTGCAGTAACCGGGAGAGAGACGGGAGACTCTGCAGTAACCTGGAGAGAGACGGGAGACTGCAGTAACTGGGAGAGACGGGAGACTGCAGTAACTGGGAGAGACGGAGACTGCAGTAACTGGGAGAGACTGGAGACTGCAGTAACTGGGAGAGACGGGAGACTGCAGTAACTGGGAGAGACGGGAGACTGCAGTAACTGGGAGAGACTGGAGACTGCAGTAACTGGGAGAGACGGAGACTGCAGTAACTGGGAGAGACGGGGAGACTGCAGCCTGCAGTAACTGGAGAGACGGAGAGACGGAGACTGCAGTAACTGGAGAGAGATGGGAGACTGCAGTAACTGGGAGAGACGGAGACTGCAGTAACTGGGAGAGACGGGAGACTGCAGCCTGCAGTAACTGGAGAGACGGGAGACTGCAGTAACTGGGAGAGAGACGGGAGACTGCAGTAACTGGGAGAGACGGGAGACTGCAGTAACTGGGAGAGACGGGAGACTGCAGTAACTGGGAGAGACGGGAGACTGCAGTAACTGGGAGAGACGGGAGACTGCAGTAACTGGGAGAGACGGGAGACTGCAGTAACTGGGAGAGACGGAGACTGCAGTAACTGGGAGAGACGAGACTGCAGTAACTGGGAGAGACGGGAGACTGCAGTAACTGGGAGAGACGGGAGACTGCAGTAACTGGGAGAGACGGGAGACTGCAGTAACTGAGAGAGACGGGAGACTGCAGTAACTGGGAGAGACGGGAGACTGCAGTAACTGGGAGAGACGGGAGACTGCAGTAACTGCGGGAGAGACTGCAGCCTGCAGTAACTGGGAGAGGACGGGGAGACTGCAGTAACTGGGAGAGACGGGAGACTGCAGTAACTGGGAGAGACGGGAGACTGCAGTAACTGGGAGAGACGGGAGACTGCAGCCTGCAGTAACTGGGAGAGACGGGAGACTGCAGTAACTGGGAGAGACGGGAGACTGCAGTAACTGGGAGAGACGGGAGACTGCAGTAACTGGGAGAGACGGAGACTGCAGTAACTGGGAGAGACGGGAGATTGCAGTAACTGGGAGAGACGGGAGACTGCAGTAACTGGGAGAGACGGGAGACTGCAGTAACAGGGAGAGACGGGAGACTGCAGTAACTGGGAGAGACGGGAGACTGCAGTAACCGGGAGAGACGGGAGACTGCAGTAACCGGGAGAGACGGGAGACTGCAGTAACCGGGAGAGACGGGAGACTGGAGTAACCGGGAGAGACGGGAGACTGCAGTAACTGGGAGAGACGGGAGACTGCAGTAACTGGGAGAGGACGGGAGACTGCAGTAACTGGGAGAGACGGGAGACTGCAGTAACTGGGAGAGACGGGAGACTGCAGTAACGACGAGCAGACTGGGAGAGACGGGAGACTGCAGTAACTGGGAGAGACGGGAGACTGCAGTAACTGGGAGAGACGGGAGACTGCAGTAACTGGGAGAGACGGAGACTGCAGTAACTGGGAGAGACGGGAGACCTGCAGTAACTGGGGAGAGACGGAGACTGCACTGCAGTAACTGGGAGAGACGGGAGATGCTGCAGTAACTGGGAGAGACGGGAGACTGCAGTAACTGGGAGAGACGGGAGACTGCAGTAACTGGGAGAGACGGGAGACTGCAGTAACTGGGAGAGACGGGAGACTGCAGCCTGCAGTAACTGGGAGAGACGGGAGACTGCAGTAACTGGGAGAGACGGGAGACTGCAGCCTGCAGTAACTGGGAGAGACGGGAGACTGCAGTAACTGGGAGAGACGGGAGACTGCAGTAACTGGGAGAGACGGGAGACTGCAGTAACTGGGAGAGACGGGAGACTGCAGTAACTGGGAGAGACGGGAGACTGCAGTAACTGGGAGAGACGGGAGACTGCAGTAACTGGGAGAGACGGGAGACTGCAGTAACTGGGAGAGACGGGAGACTGCAGTAACCGGGAGAGACGGGAGACTGCAGTAACCGGGAGAGACGGGAGACTGCAGTAACTGGGAGAGACGGGAGACTGCAGTAACTGGGAGAGACGGGAGACTGCAGTAACTGGGAGAGACTGGAGACTGCAGTAACTGGGAGAGACGGGAGACTGCAGTAACTGGGAGAGACGGGAGACTGCAGTAACTGGGAGAGACTGGAGACTGCAGTAACTGGGAGAGACGGGAGACTGCAGTAACTGGGAGAGACGGGAGACTGCAGCCTGCAGTAACTGGGAGAGACGGGAGAGACGGGAGACTGCAGTAACTGGGAGAGATGGGAGACTGCAGTAACTGGGAGAGACGGGAGACTGCAGTAACTGGGAGAGACGGGAGACTGCAGTAACTGGGAGAGACGGGAGACTGCAGTAACTGGGAGAGACGGGAGACTGCAGTAACTGGGAGAGACGGGAGACTGCAGTAACTGGGAGAGACGGGAGACTGCAGTAACTGGGAGAGACGGGAGACTGCAGTAACTGGGAGAGACGGGAGACTGCAGTAACTGGGAGAGACGGGAGACTGCAGTAACTGGGAGGCGGGAGCTGAGTGTGAGGCGCATGTATACACTCGCACACACCCTTACACACTCCTGTATACACATCTACGTGTCTGCACGTGTAGCTTCACAGACCTGCGTACACACCCATATGTAAAAAAAGAAACACCCCTGTATACACACACGTACATTTATATATACCTGCCCCCCAGGTATAGACACATACACACACATAGATACACACTGCTGTATACACATGCTGCACACGTATATAAATACACACGCACCTTTATATATACCTGCCCCCCAGGTATAGACACATACACACACACATAGATACACACTGCTGTATACACTTGCACACGTATACACACACGCACCTTTATATATACCTGCCCCCCAGGTATAGACACACACATACACACATAGATACACACTGCTGTATACACATGCACATGTATACACACACACGCACATTTATATATACCTGCCCCCCAGGTATAGACACACACACACACACAGATACACACTGCTGTATACACATGCACAGGTATACACACACACACGCACCTTTATATATACCTGCCCCCCAGGTATAGACACATACACACACACATAGATACACACTGCTGTATACACTTGCACACGTATATACACACACGCACATTTATATATACCTGCCCCCCAGGTATAGACACATACACACACACATAGATACTCACTGCTGTATACACATGCACACATATACACACACACACGCACATTTATATATACCTGCCCCCCAGGTATAGACACATACACACACACATAGATACACATGCACACGTATACACATAGATACACACTGCTGTATACACATGCACACGTATACACACACACGCACATTTATATATACCTGCCCCCCAGGTATAGACACACACACACACACATAGATACACACTGCTGTATACACATGCTGCACACGTATACACACACACGCACATTTATATATACCTGCCCCCCAGGTATAGACACATACACACACATAGATACACACTGCTGTATACACATGCACACGTATACACACACACGCACATTTATATATACCTGCCCCCCAGGTATAGACACACACACACACACACACACACACATAGATACTCACTGCTGTATACACATGCACACGTATACACACACACGCACATTTATATATACCTGCCCCCCAGGTATAGACACACACACACATAGATACACACTGCTGTATACACATGCTGCACACGTATACACACACACTCACATTTATATATACCTGCCCCCCAGGTATAGACACACACACACACACATAGATACACACTGCTGTATACACACACACACGCACATTTATATATACCTGCCCCCCAGGTATAGACACATACACACACATAGATACACACTGCTGTATACACATGCACACGTATACACACACACGCACATTTATATATACCTGCCCCCCAGGTATAGACACATACACACACATAGATACACACTGCTGTATACACATGCTGCACACGTATACACACACACACACACACATTTATATATACCTGCCCCCCAGGTATAGACACATACACACACATAGATACACACTGCTGTATACACATGCACACGTATACACACACATGCACATTTATATATACCTGCCCCCCAGGTATAGACACACACATACACACACATAGATACACACTGCTGTATACACATGCACAGGTATACACACACACATTTATATATACCTGCCCCCCCAGGTATAGACACATACACACACACACACACACACACATAGATACACACTGCTGTATACACATGCACACGTATACACACACACGCACATTTATATATACCTGCCCCCCAGGTATAGACACATACACACACACATAGATACACATGCACACGTATACACACACACGCACACACATAGATACACACTGCTGTATACACATGCACACGTATACACACACACACGCACATTTATATATACCTGCCCCCCAGGTATAGACACACACATACACACACATAGATACACACTTCTGTATACACATGCACACGTATACACACACACGCACATTTATATATACCTGCCCCCCCAGGTATAGACACACACACACACACAGATACACACTGCTGTATACACATGCACACGTATACACACACACGCACATTTATATATACCTACCCTCCAGGTATAGACACATACATACACACACATAGATACACACTGCTGTATACACATGCACACGTATACACACACACACACTCACATTTATATATACCTGCACCCCAGGTATAGACACATACATACACACACATAGATACGCACTGCTGTATACACATGCACACGTATACACACACACGCACATTTATATATACCTACCCCCCAGGTATAGACACACACATACACACACATAGATACACACTGCTGTATACACATGCACACGTATACACACACACGCACATTTATATATACCTGCCCCCCAGGTATAGACACACACATACACACACATAGATACACAGTGCTGTAAACACATGCTGCACACGTATATATACACACGCACATTTATATATACCTGCCCCACAGGTATAGACACACACACACACACACACATAGATACACACTGCTGTATACACATGCACAGGTATACACACGCACATTTATATATACCTACCCCCCAGGTATAGACACACACATACACACACATAGATACACACTGCTGTATACACATGCACACGTATACACACACACGCACATTTATATATACCTGCCCCCCAGGTATAGACACACACACACAAAGATACACACTGCTGTATACACATGCACAGGTATACACACACACATTTATATATACCTGCCCCCCCAGGTATAGACACACACACACACACAGATACACACTGCTGTATACACATGCACACGTATACACACACACGCACATTTATATATACCTGCCCCCCAGGTATAGACACATACACACACATAGATACACACTGCTGTATACACATGCTGCACACGTATACACACACGCACATTTATATATACCTGCCCCCCAGGTATAGACACACACACACACAGATACGCACAGATACACACTGCTGTATACACATGCACACGTATATACACGTATATACACACACACACACTTATATATACCTGCCCCCCAGGTATAGACACACACACACACACAGATACGCACTGCTGTATACACATGCACACGTATACACACACACACGCACATTTATATATACCTGCCCCCCAGGTATAGACACACACATACACACACACAGATACACAGTGCTGTATACACATGCTGCACACGTATATATACACACGCACATTTATATATACTTACCCCACAGGTATAGACACATACACACACACATAGATACACACTGCTGTATACACATGCTGCACACGTATATATACACACACATTTATATATACCTGCCCCCCAGGTATAGAAACATACACACACATAGATACACACTGCTGTATACACATGCACACGTATACACACACACACACACACACAGATACACACTGCTGTATACACATGCACACGTATACACACACACATGCACATTTATATATACCTGCCCCACAGGTATAGAAACATACACACACATAGATACACACTGCTGTATACACATGCACACGTATACACACACACACACACAGATACACACTGCTGTATACACATGCACACGTATACACACACACATTTATATATACCTACCCCCCAGGTATAGACACACACATACACACACATAGATACACACTGCTGTATACACATGCACACGTATACACACACACACACACATTTATATATACCTGCCCCCCAGGTATAGACACACACACACACACATAGATACACATGCACACGTATACACACACACGCACACACATAGATACACACTGCTGTATACACATGCACACGTATACACACACACACGCACATTTATATATACCTGCCCCCCAGGTATAGACACATACACACACATAGATACACACTGCTGTATACACATGCTGCACACGTATATACACACACGCACATTTATATATACCTGCCCCCCAGGTATAGACACATACACACACATAGATACACACTGCTGTATACACACACACACACATTTATATATACCTGCCCCCCAGGTATAGACACACACACACACACATAGATACACATGCACACGTATACACACACACGCACACACATAGATACACACTGCTGTATACACATGCACACGTATACACACACACACGCACATTTATATATACCTGCCCCCCAGGTATAGACACACACACACACACACACATAGATACACATGCACACGTATACACACACACGCACACACATAGATACACACTGCTGTATACACATGCACACGTATACACACACACACGCACATTTATATATACCTGCCCCCCAGGTATAGACACATACACATACACACACATAGATACACATGCACACGTATACACACACACGCACATTTATATATACCTGCCCCCCAGGTATAGACACACACACACATAGATACACATGCACACGTATACACACACACACACACACATAGATACATATGCACACGTATACACACACACGCATGCCCAGGCAGAGATTGGTTTCTGGCTCAGAAAGTCAGTCCGTGTGGCCCCCCGAGGGCCCGCCTCGGCTCAGCGAGGACCCCAGTGTCCCAGGGAAGGCCCTACAGGGGCGGGGGCCCTGCCGAGCGGATACTGAAGTACTCAGGGAAGCCATTCTGATGGTGGATTTGGGGGGCCGGGAGATGCTGGAGGCCCCCCAGCTGCGTCTCCCCCACCTTCTGACTCCCAGGAACCCCATTCACAGACGGGGGGCTGATCACATGATGAGGGTCAAAGGTCAGCTGCGAATAACACTCCCCAAGGGTCACAGGATAGCTGCGAATAACACTCCCCAAGGGTCACAGGATAATGCGCGGGTTTATTCATCTGGGGGGAGAGAAAGGGAGTGAGTGAGGAAGTGTGGAGGGGGGAGAGAGCCGAGGGAGGGAGAGGTGGGGGGAGAGAGCCGAGGGAGGGAGAGGTGGGGGGAGAGAGCCGAGGGAGGGAGAGGTGGGAGGAGAGAGGAAAGGCAGAGGGAGGAGAGGCAGAGGGGGGAGGAGAGGGGAAAGGCAGAGGGAGGAAGAGGTGGGAGGAGAGAGGAAAGGCAGAGGGAGGAAGAGGTGGGAGGAGAGGGGAAAGGCAGAGGGAGGAAGAGGTGGGAGGAGAGAGGAAAGGCAGAGGGGGAAGAGGTGGGAGGAGAGAGGAAAGGCAGAGGGGGAAGAGGTGGGAGGAGAGAGGAAAGGCAGAGGGAGGAAGAGGTGGGAGGAGAGAGGAAAGGCAGAGGAGGAAGAGGTGGGAGGAGAGAGGAAAGGCAGAGGGAGGAAGAGGTGGGAGGAGAGAGGAAAGGCAGAGGGAGGAAGAGGTGGGAGGAGAGAGGAAAGGCAGAGGGGGAAGAGGTGGGAGGAGAGAGGAAAGGCAGAGGGAGGAAGAGGTGGGAGGAGAGAGGAAAGGCAGAGGGAGGAAGAGGTGGGAGTAGAGGGGAAAGGCAGAGGGGGGAAGAGGTGGGAGGAGAGAGGAAAGGCAGAGGGAGGAAGAGGTGGGAGGAGAGAGGAAAGGCAGAGGGGGGAAGAGGTGGGAGGAGAGAGGAAAGGCAGAGGGAGGAAGAGGTGGGAGGAGAGAGGAAAGGCAGAGGGGGAAGAGGTGGGAGGAGAGAGGAAAGGCAGAGGGGGAAGAGGTGGGAGGAGAGAGGAAAGGCAGAGGGGGAAGAGGTGGGAGGAGAGAGGAAAGGCAGAGGGAGGAAGAGGTGGGAGGAGAGAGGAAAGGCAGAGGGGGAAGAGGTGGGAGGAGAGAGGAAAGGCAGAGGGAGGAAGAGGTGGGGGGAGAGAGGAAAGGCAGAGGGGGAAGAGGTGGGAGGAGAGAGGAAAGGTAGAGGGAGGAAGAGGTGGGAGGAGAGAGGAAAGGCAGAGGGAGGAAGAGGTGGGAGGAGAGAGGAAAGGCAGAGGGGGAAGAGGTGGGAGGAGAGAGGAAAGGCAGAGGGAGGAAGAGGTGGGAGGAGAGAGGAAAGGCAGAGGGAGGAAGAGGTGGGTGAGAGAGGAAAGGCAGAGGGGGAAGAGGTGGGAGGAGAGGGGAAAGGCAGAGGGAGGAAGAGGTGGGTGAGAGAGGAAAGGCAGAGGGAGGAAGAGGTGGGTGAGAGAGGAAAGGCAGAGGGGGAAGAGGTGGGAGAAGAGGTGGGAGGAGAGGGGAAAGGCAGAGGGGGAAGAGGTGGGAGGAGAGAGGAAAGGCAGAGGGAGGAAGAGGTGGGTGAGAGAGGAAAGGCAGAGGGAGGAAGAGGTGGGAGGAGAGAGGAAAGGCAGAGGGAGGAAGAGGTGGGAGGAGAGAGGAAAGGCAGAGGGGGAAGAGGTGGGAGGAGAGAGGAAAGGCAGAGGGGGAAGAGGTGGGAGGAGAGAGGAAAGGCAGAGGGGGAAGAGGTGGGAGGAGAGAGGAAAGGCAGAGGGGGAAGAGGTGGGAGGAGAGAGGAAAGGCAGAGGGAGGAAGAGGTGGGAGGAGAGAGGAAAGGCAGAGGGGGAAGAGGTGGGAGGAGAGAGGAAAGGCAGAGGGGGGAGAGGTGGGAGGAGAGGGGAAAGGCAGAGGGAGGAAGAGGTGGGAGGAGAGAGGAAAGGCAGAGGGAGGAAGAGGTGGGAGGAGAGGGGAAAGGCAGAGGGAGGAAGAGGTGGGAGGAGAGAGGAAAGGCAGAGGGAGGAAGAGGTGGGAGGAGAGAGGAAAGGCAGAGGGAGGAAGAGGTGGGAGTAGAGAGGAAAGGCAGAGGGGGGAAGATGTGGGAGGAGAGAGGAAAGGCAGAGGGGGAAGAGGTGGGAGGAGAGAGGAAAGGCAGAGGGGGAAGAGGTGGGAGGAGAGAGGAAAGGCAGAGGGAGGAAGAGGTGGGGGGAGAGAGGAAAGGCAGAGGGGGAAGAGGTGGGAGGAGAGAGGAAAGGCAGAGGGGGAAGAGGTGGGAGGAGAGAGGAAAGGCAGAGGGAGGAAGAGGTGGGAGGAGAGAGGAAAGGCAGAGGGGGGAAGAGGTGGGAGGAGAGAGGAAAGGCAGAGGGAGGAAGAGGTGGGAGGAGAGAGGAAAGGCAGAGGGAGGAAGAGGTGGGAGGACAGAGGAAAGGCAGAGGGGGAAGAGGTGGGAGGAGAGAGGAAAGGCAGAGGGAGGAAGAGGTGGGAGGAGAGAGGAAAGGCAGAGGGAGGAAGAGGTGGGTGAGAGAGGAAAGGCAGAGGGAGGAAGAGGTGGGAGGAGAGGGGAAAGGCAGAGGGGGGAGAGGTGGGAGGAGAGAGGAAAGGCAGAGGGGGGAAGAGGTGGGAGGAGAGAGGAAAGGCAGAGGGAGGAAGAGGTGGGAGGAGAGAGGAAAGGCAGAGGGGGGAGAGGTGGGAGGAGAGGGGAAAGGCAGAGGGGGGAAGAGGTGGGAGGAGAGAGGAAATGCAGAGGGAGGAAGAGGTGGGAGGAGAGAGGAAAGGCAGAGGGGGAAGAGGTGGGAGGAGAGAGGAAAGGCAGAGGGAGGAAGAGGTGGGAGGAGAGAGGAAATGCAGAGGGAGGAAGAGGTGGGAGGAGAGAGGAAAGGCAGAGGGGGAAGAGGTGGGAGGAGAGAGGAAAGGCAGAGGGAGGAAGAGGTGGGAGGAGAGAGGAAAGGCAGAGGGAGGAAGAGGTGGGAGGAGAGAGGAAATGCAGAGGGAGGAAGAGGTGGGAGGAGAGAGGAAAGGCAGAGGGGGAAGAGGTGGGAGGAGAGAGGAAAGGCAGAGGGAGGAAGAGGTGGGAGGAGAGAGGAAAGGCAGAGGGGGGAAGATGTGGGAGGAGAGAGGAAAGGCAGAGGGGGAAGAGGTGGGAGGAGAGAGGAAAGGCAGAGGGGGGAAGAGGTGGGAGGAGAGAGGAAAGGCAGAGGGGGGAGAGGTGGGAGGAGAGGGGAAAGGCAGAGGGAGGAAGAGGTGGGAGGAGAGAGGAAAGGCAGAGGGGGAAGAGGTGGGAGGAGAGAGGAAAGGCAGAGGGAGGAAGAGGTGGGAGGAGAGAGGAAAGGCAGAGGGAGGAAGAGGTGGGAGTAGAGGGGAAAGGCAGAGGGGGAAGAGGTGGGAGGAGAGAGGAAAGGCAGAGGGGGGAAGATGTGGGAGGAGAGAGGAAAGGCAGAGGGGGAAGAGGTGGGAGGAGAGAGGAAAGGCAGAGGGAGGAAGAGAGAGAGGAAAGGCAGAGGGGGAAGAGGTGGGAGGAGAGAGGAAAGGCAGAGGGGGGAAGAGGTGAGAGGAGAGAGGAAAGGCAGAGGGGGAAGAGGTGGGAGGAGAGAGGAAAGGCAGAGGGAGGAAGAGGTGGGAGGAGAGAGGAAAGGCAGAGGAGGAAGAGGTGGGAGGAGAGAGGAAAGGCAGAGGGGGGAGAGGTGGGAGGAGAGAGGAAAGGCAGAGGGAGGAAGAGGTGGGAGGAGAGAGGAAAGGCAGAGGAGGAAGAGGTGGGAGGAGAGAGGAAAGGCAGAGGGGGAGAGGTGGGAGGAGAGGGGAAAGGCAGAGGGGGAAGATGTGGGAGGAGAGAGGAAAGGTAGAGGGAGGAAGAGGTGGGAGGAGAGAGGAAAGGCAGAGGGAGGAAGAGGTGGGAGGAGAGAGGAAAGGCAGAGGGGGAAGAGGTGGGAGGAGAGAGGAAAGGCAGAGGGAGGAAGAGGTGAGAGGAGAGAGGAAAGGCAGAGGGGGAAGAGGTGGGAGGAGAGAGGAAAGGCAGAGGGAGCAAGAGGTGGGAGGAGAGAGAGAAAGGCAGAGGGAGGAAGAGGTGGGTGAGAGAGGAAAGGCAGAGGGAGGAAGAGGTGGGAGGAGAGAGGAAAGGCAGAGGGAGGAAGAGGTGGGAGGAGAGAGGAAAGGCAGAGGGAGGAAGAGGTGGGAGGAGAGAGGAAAGGCAGAGGGAGGAAGAGGTGGGAGGAGAGAGGAAATGCAGAGGGAGGAAGAGGTGGGAGGAGAGAGGAAAGGCAGAGGGGGAAGAGGTGGGAGGAGAGAGGAAAGGCAGAGGGGGAAGAGGTGGGAGGAGAGAGGAAAGGCAGAGGGGGAAGAGGTGGGAGGAGAGAGGAAAGGCAGAGGGGGAAGAGGTGGGAGGAGAGAGGAAATGCAGAGGGAGGAAGAGGTGGGAGGAGAGAGGAAAGGCAGAGGGGGAAGAGGTGGGAGGAGAGAGGAAAGGCAGAGGGGGAAGAGGTGGGAGGAGAGAGGAAAGGCAGAGGGAGGAAGAGGTGGGAGGAGAGAGGAAAGGCAGAGGGAGGAAGAGGTGGGAGGAGAGAGGAAAGGCAGAGGGATGAAGAGGTGGGAGGAGAGAGGAAAGGCAGAGGAGGAAGAGGTGGGAGGAGAGAGGAAAGGCAGAGGGAGGAAGAGGTGGGAGGAGAGAGGAAAGGCAGAGGGAGGAAGAGGTGGGAGGAGAGAGGAAAGGCAGAGGGGGAAGAGGTGGGAGGAGAGAGGAAAGGCAGAGGGAGGAAGAGGTGGGAGGAGAGAGGAAAGGCAGAGGGAGGAAGAGGTGGGGGAGAGAGGAAAGGCAGAGGGGGAAGAGGTGGGAGGAGAGAGGAAAGGCAGAGGGAGGAAGAGGTGGGTGAGAGAGGAAAGGCAGAGGGGGAAGAGGTGGGAGGAGAGGGGGAAGAGGTGGGAGGAGAGGGGAAAGGCAGAGGGGGAAGAGGTGGGAGGAGAGAGGAAAGGCAGAGGGAGGAAGAGGTGGGTGAGAGAGGAAAGGCAGAGGGGGAAGAGGTGGGAGGAGAGGGGAAAGGCAGAGGGGGAAGAGGTGGGAGGAGAGAGGAAAGGCAGAGGGAGGAAGAGGTGGGAGGAGAGAGGAAAGGCAGAGGGAGGAAGAGGTGAGAGGAGGGAGGAAGAGCTGGGAGAGGAAAGGCAGAGGGAGGAAGAGGTGGGAGGAGGGAGGAAGAGCTGGGAGAGGAAAGGCAGAGGGAGGAAGAGGTGAGAGGAGGGAGGAAGAGCTGGAGAGGAAAGGCAGAGGGAGGAAGAGGTGGGAGGAGGGAGGAAGAGCTGGGAGAGGAAAGGCAGAGGGAGGAAGAGGTGAGAGGAGGGAGGAAGAGCTGGGAGAGGAAAGGCAGAGGGAGGAAGAGGTGAGAGGAGGGAGGAAGAGCTGGGAGAGGAAAGGCAGAGGGAGGAAGAGGTGAGAGGAGGGAGGAAGAGCTGGGAGAGGAAAGGCAGAGGGAGGAAGAGGTGAGAGGAGGGAGGAAGAGGTGAGAGGAGGGAGGAAGATCTGGGAGAAGAAAGGCAGAGGGAGGAAGAGGTGAGAGGAGGGAGGAAGAGCTGGGAGAAGAAAGGCCGAGGGGGAAGAGGTGAGATGAATGAAACAGTTGCAGCAGCAGGATAGAAGAGTAACGGGGTTGTTACAAGAGGAAGAAGAAGGACAGAAGTGGAGGAACGTGTCAGAGATTCGCCCCTTGCTTTGTATACTTCGCCCTCTCTATCCCGTATGGATGAATTGATATAGAGGACGTTACCTAAAGATATATACAGTAGGATAGGTTAATATACCTTCCTACACAGTCCCCGTCTCATGTCCAGCCCCAGAGACCGGCCACCTGAATGTGACAGGCGTGGGCAAGGTTATTCCAGCCGCTGACCACTCAGAGTTTCCGTGGGGTTTAACCCCAGCAGAACCGGCCAGTACTTCACTACAGTATAATGCGGCGCTACGTTATGTCACCGCGCTGAAGCAGGCTCCGGGCGTGAAGGCCCCGACACTGATAACAATCACACAGAGTGTGACGCGGGGGGCCGTGGTCCCAATCCCGGTGTCAGCTGCTGGGCGAGTCACTTTATCTCATTAGGGTTTGGAGTTTCGGTAAATGTATACCATGAGATAGCATCAGAAGTATATAGGGTACTGAGAGGAGATGTATAGGAGGTGGGCGATTGTACACGGAGTGTCTCACCCCCTCGGTGCTCCCGCTCGGGATGGAGAAGAGCTCGGTGACGTTGGGGACCGAGTCGCTGATGAAGGTGACGTTCCCGTACACGTGGTGGGGGAATTTCTCCGTGCTCTGCTCCATGATCCCAATCTGAGAGGTGCGCACATGGTACGGGAAGTTCCTGTTAGCTGCAGAGGGCCGGGTGATGATCTGGGGGGCAGGGAGAGGGACACAGGTAAGGAGGGAGAGAGCGGCAAGGGTAAGGGAGAAGAGAGAGGGGCATGGGTAAGGGAGAGAGGAGGCACGGGTAAGGGAGCGAGGAGAGAGGGGGGCACGGGTAAGGGAGAGGGGCACGGGTAAGGGAGAGAGGAGAGGGACACGGGTAAGGGAGAGGAGGGAGAGGGGCACGGGTAAGGGAGAGGAGGGAGAGGGGCACGGGTAAGGGAGAGGGGCACGGGTAAGGGAGAGGGGCACGGGTAAGGGAGAGAGGAGAGGGACACGGGTAAGGGAGAGAGGAAAGAGAGGGGCACGGGTAAGGGAGAGGGGCACGGGTAAGGGAGAGAGGAGAGGGACACGGGTAAGGGAGAGGGAGAGGGGCACGGGTAAGGGAGAGGGGCACGGGTAAGGGAGAGGGGCACGGGTAAGGGAGAGGAGAGGGGCACGGGTAAGGGAGAGGAGGGAGAGGGGCACGGGTAAGGGAGAGAGGAGATACAGAGGGGCACAGGTAAGGGAGAGGAGAGAGGGGCACGGGTAAGGAAGAGAGAGGAACACTGGTAAGGGAGACAAAATGCGTAACGTCCCCCTCCCGACGCGCGCCACGTCCCCCGCCCGATGCGCCCCACGTCCCCCTCCCGACGCGCCCCACGTCCCCCTCCCGACGCGCCCCACGTCCCCCGCCCGACGCGCGCCACGTCCCCCTCCCGGCGGATCTCTCACCAGGAAGACGGCGTGGGCGTACAGGTGGATTCCCAGCTGGATCCCATTCACGATCTTCTCTCGCGCCCACTTTGGGATCCCGAAAAAATTAGCGATCAGAGCCATGACCGGCACCGCAAAGAACCTGCCAAATACTGAGGCGTGAGTTGGGTCGCCCGCCAAATACTGAGTCATAACCACCCGCCAAATACTGAGGCGTGAGTTGGGTCGCCCGCCAAATACTGAGTCATAACCACCCGCCAAATACTGAGTCATAACCACCCGCCAAATACTGAGTCATAACCACCCGCCAAATACTGAGCTACAGAGTCATAACCACCCGCCAAATACTGAGTCATAACCACCCGCCAAATACTGAGTCATAACCACCCGCCAAATACTGAGTCATAACCACCCGCCAAATACTGAGTCATAACCACCCGCCAAATACTGAGTCATAACCACCCGCCAAATACTGAGTCATAACCACCCGCCAAATACTGAGTCATAACCACCCGCCAAATACTGAGCTACAGAGTCATAACCACCCGCCAAATACTGAGTCATAACCACCCGCCAAATACTGAGTCATAACCACCCGCCAAATACTGAGTCATAACCACCCGCCAAATACTGAGTCATAACCACCCGCCAAATACTGAGTCATAACCACCCGCCAAATACTGAGTCATAACCACCCGCCAAATACTGAGTCATAACCACCCGCCAAATACTGAGCTACAGAGTCATAACCACCCGCCAAATACTGAGTCATAACCACCCGCCAAATACTGAGTCATAACCACCCGCCAAATACTGAGCTACAGAGTCATAACCTCAGCCACCCACCCCACTGTGCATCTGCGTTGCCCCAATGGCGCACAGCCGAAGGGTGTGAGCCGTTCGCTGATGTCTGGTGATGTTAAAGCTGCTCTATTTCTATCTGAAACTCACAAGCCTTTTATCCCTTGTACCCATTTTTCCCACTCTGTCCGTGATGTGACTGTGTAACCTGTTCTGTAATGTAACCATGTATGTTTTATAACTCTGTGCCCAGGACATGGAAACGAGAGGTAACTCTCACTGTATTACTGCCTGTAACACGTTATAACTCTGTGCCCAGGACATGCGTGAGAACGAGAGGTAACTCTCACTGTATTACTGCCTGTAACACGTTATAACTCTGTGCCCAGGACATGCGTGAGATCGAGAGGTAACTCTCACTGTATTACTGCCTGTAACACGTTATAACTCTGTGCCCAGGACATGCGTGAGAATGAGAGGTAACTCTCACTGTATTACTGCCTGTAACACATGTTATAACTCTGTGCCCAGGACATGCGTGAGAACGAGAGGTAACTCTCACTGTATTACTTCCTGTAACACATGTTATAACTCTGTGCCCAGGACATGCGTGAGAACGAGAGGTAACTCTCACTGTATTACTGCCTGTAACATACGTTATAACTCTGTGCCAGGACATGCGTGAGAACGAGAGGTAACTCTCACTGTATTACTGCCTGTAACACACGTTATAACTCTGTGCCCAGGACATGCGTGAGAATGAGAGGTAACTCTCACTGTATTACTGCCTGTAACACATCTTATAACTCTGTGCCCAGGACATGCGTGAGAACGAGAGGTAACTCTCACTGTATTACTGCCTGTAACACGTTATAACTCTGTGCCCAGGACATGCGTGAGAACGAGAGGTAACTCTCACTGTATTACTGCCTGTAACACGTTATAACTCTGTGCCCAGGACATGCGTGAGAACGAGAGGTAACTCTCACTGTATTACTGCCTGTAACACGTTATAACTCTGTGCCCAGGACATGTGTGAGAGCGAGAGGTAACTCTCACTGTATTACTGCCTGTAACACGTTATAACTCTGTGCCCAGGACATGCGTGAGAACGAGAGGTAACTCTCACTGTATTACTGCCTGTAACACATGTTATAACTCTGTGCCCAGGACATGCGTGAGAACGAGAGGTAACTCTCACTGTATTACTGCCTGTAACACATGTTATAACTCTGTGCCCAGGACATGCGTGAGAACGAGAGGTAACTCTCACTGTATTACTTCCTGTAACACATGTTATAACTCTGTGCCCAGGACATGCGTGAGAACGAGAGGTAACTCTCACTGTATTACTGCCTGTAACATACGTTATAACTCTGTGCCCAGGACATGCGTGAGAATGAGAGGTAACTCTCACTGTATTACTGCCTGTAACACGTTATAACTCTGTGCCCAGGACATGCGTGAGAACGAGAGGTAACTCTCACTGTATTACTGCCTGTAACACGTTATAACTCTGTGCCCAGGAAATGCGTGAGAACGAGAGGTAACTCTCACTGTATTACTGCCTGTAACACGTTATAACTCTGTGCCCAGGACATGCGTGAGCAAGTGAGGTAACTCTCACTGTATTACTGCCTGTAACACACGTTATAACTCTATGCCCAGGACATGCGTGAGAACGAGAGGTAACTCTCACTGTATTACTGCCTGTAACACATGTTATAACTCTGTGCCCAGGACATGCGTGAGAACGAGAGGTAACTCTCACTGTATTACTGCCTGTAACACGTTATAACTCTATGCCCAGGACATGTGTGAGAACGAGAGGTAACACTCACTGTATAACTGCCTGTAACACACGTTATAACTCTGTGCCCAGGACATGCGTGAGAACGAGAGGTAACTCTCACTGTATTACTGCCTGTAACACGTTATAACTCTGTGCCCAGGACATGCGTGAGAACGAGAGGTAACTCTCACTGTATTACTGCCTGTAACACGTTATAACTCTATGCCCAGGACATGCGTGAGAACGAGAGGTAACTCTCACTGTATTACTGCCTGTAACACGTTATAACTCTGTGCCCAGGACATGCGTGAGAACGAGAGGTAACTCTCACTGTATTACTGCCTGTAACACACGTTATAACTTTGTGCCCAGGACATGCGTGAGAACGAGAGGTAACTCACACTGTATTACTGCCTGTAACACGTTATAACTCTGTGCCCAGGACATGCGTGAGAACGAGAGGTAACTCTCACAGTATTACTGCCTGTAACACGTTATAACTCTGTGCCCAGGACATGCGTGAGAACGAGAGGTAACTCTCACTGTATTACTGCCTGTAACACGTAATAACTCTGTGCCCAGGACATGCGTGAGAACGAGAGGTAACTCTCACAGTATTACTGCCTGTAACACGTTATAACTCTGTGCCCAGGACATGCGTGAGAACGAGAGGTAACTCTCACTGTATTACTGCCTGTAACACGTTATAACTCTGTGCCCAGGACATGCGTGAGAACGAGAGGTAACTCTCACAGTATTACTGCCTGTAACACGTTATAACTCTGTGCCCAGGACATGCGTGAGAACAAGAGGTAACTCTCACTGTATTACTGCCTGTAACACATGTTATAACTCTGTGCCCAGGACATGCGTGAGAACGAGAGGTAACTCTCACAGTATTACTGCCTGTAACACGTTATAACTCTGTGCCCAGGACATGCGTGAGAACGAGCGGTAACTCTCACTGTATTACTGCCTGTAACATGTTATAACTCTGTGCCCAGGACATGCGTGAGAACGAGCGGTAACTCTCACTGTATTACTGCCTGTAACATGTTATAACTCTGTGCCAGGACATGCGTGAGAACGAGCGGTAACTCTCACTGTATTGTAACACATGTTATAACTTTGTGCCCAGGACATGCGTGAGACGAGAGGGTAACTCTCACTGTATTACTGCCTGTAACACGTTATAACTCTGTGCCCAGGACATGCGTGAGAACGAGAGGTAACTCTCACTGTATTACTGCCTGTAACACGTTATAACTCTGTGCCCAGGACATGCGTGAGAGCGAGCGGTAACTCTCACTGTATTACTGCCTGTAACACGTTATAATTCTGTGCCCAGGACATGCGTGAGAACGAGAGGTAACTCTCACTGTATTACTACCTGTAACACATCGTTATAACTCTGTGCCCAGGACATGCGTGAGAACGAGCGGTAACTCTCACTATATATACTGCCTGTAACACACGTTATAACTCTGTGCCCAGGACATGCGTGAGAACGAGAGGTAACTCTCACTATATTACTGCCTGTAACACACGTTATAACTCTGTGCCCAGGACATCCGTGAGAACGAGAGGTAACTCTCACTGTATTACTGCCTGTAACACGTTATAACCCTGTGCCCAGGACATGCGTGAGAACGAGCGGTAACTCTCACTGTATTACTGCCTGTAACACGTTATAACTCTATGCCCAGGACATGCGTGAGAACGAGAGGTAACTCTCACTGTATTACTGCCTGTAACACATGTTATAACTCTGTGCCCAGGACATGCGTGAGAACGAGAGGTAACTCTCACTGTATTATTGCCTGTAACACGTTATAACTCTGTGCCCAGGACATGCGTGAGAACGAGAGGTAACTCTCACAGTATTACTGCCTCTAACACGTTATAACTCTGTGCCCAGGACATGCGTGAGAACGAGAGGTAAACTCTCACTGTATTACTGCGCTGTAACATACGTTATAACTCTGTGCCCAGGACATGCGTGAGAATGAGAGGTAACTCTCACTGTATTACTGCCTGTAACACGTTATAACTCTGTGCCCAGGACATGCGTGAGAACAAGAGGTAACTCTCACTGTATTACTGCCTGTAACACATGTTATAACTCTGTGCCCAGGACATGCGTGAGAACGAGAGGTAACTCTCACAGTATTACTGCCTGTAACACGTTATAACTCTGTGCCCAGGACATGCGTGAGAACGAGAGGTAACTCTCACAGTATTACTGCCTGTAACATGTTATAACTCTGTGGCCCAGGACATGCGTGAGAACGAGAGGTAACTCTCACTGTATTACTGCCTGTAACACGTTATATCTCTGTGCCCAGGACATGCGTGAGAACGAGCGGTAACTCACTGTATTACTGCCTGTAACATGTTATAACTCTGTGCCCAGGACATGCGTGAGAACGAGAGGTAACTCTCACTGTATTACTGCCTGTAACACGTTATAACTCTGTGCCCAGGACATGCGTGAGAACGAGAGGTAACTCTCACTGTATTACTGCCTGTAACACGTTATAACTCTGTGCCCAGGACATGCGTGGAGAGCGAGCGGTAACTCTCACTGTATTACTGCCTGTAACACGTTATAATTCTGTGCCCAGGACATGCGTGAGAACGAGAGGTAACTCTCACTGTATTACTACCTGTAACACACGTTATAACTCTGTGCCCAGGACATGCGTGAGAACGAGCGGTAACTCTCACTATATTACTGCCTGTAACACACGTTATGACTCTGTGCCCAGGACATGCGTGAGAACGAGAGGTAACTCTCACTGTATTACTGCCTGTAACACGTTATATACCCTGTGCCCAGGACATGCGTGAGAACGAGAGGTAACTCTCACTGTATTACTGCCTGTAACACGTTATAACTCCTATGCTCAGGACATGCGTGAGAACGAGAGGTAACTCTCACTGTATTACTCCCCTGTAACACGTTATAACTCTGTGCCCAGGACATGCGTGAGAACGAGAGGTAACTCTCACAGTATTACTGCCTGTAACACGTTATAACTCTGTGCCCAGGACATGCGTGAGAACGAGAGGTAACTCTCACTGTATTACTGCCTGTAACACGTTATAACTCTGTGCCCAGGACATGCGTGAGAACGAGAGGTAACTCTCACAGTATTACTGCCTGTAACACGTTATAACTCTGTGCCCAGGACATGCGTGAGAACAAGAGGTAACTCTCACAGTATTACTGCCTGTAACACGTTATAACTCTGTGCCCAGGACATGCGTGAGAGCGAGCGGTAACTCTCACTGTATTACTGCCTGTAACACGTTATAATTCTGTGCCCAGGACATGCGTGAGAACGAGAGGTAACTCTCACTGTATTACTACCTGTAACACACGTTATAACTCTGTGCCCAGGACATGCGTGAGAACGAGCGGTAACTCTCACTATATTACTGCCTGTAACACACGTTATAACTCTGTGCCCAGGACATGCGTGAGAACGAGAGGTAACTCTCACTATATTACTGCCTGTAACACACGTTATAACTCTGTGCCCAGGACATGCGTGAGAACGAGAGGTAACTCTCACTGTATTACTGCCTGTAACACGTTATAACCCTGTGCCCAGGACATGCGTGAGAACGAGCGGTAACTCTCACTGTATTACTGCCTGTAACACGTTATAACTCTATGCCCAGGACATGCGTGAGAACGAGAGGTAACTCTCACTGTATTACTGCCTGTAACACGTTATAACTCTGTGCCCAGGACATGCGTGAGAACGAGAGGTAACTCTCACTGTATTACTGCCTGTAACACACGTTATAACTTTGTGCCCAGGACATGCGTGAGAACGAGAGGTAACTCACACTGTATTACTGCCTGTAACACGTTATAACTCTGTGCCCAGGACATGCGTGAGAACGAGAGGTAACTCTCACAGTATTACTGCCTGTAACACGTTATAACTCTGTGCCCAGGACATGCGTGAGAACGAGAGGTAACTCTCACTGTATTACTGCCTGTAACACGTAATAACTCTGTGCCCAGGACATGCGTGAGAACGAGAGGTAACTCTCACAGTATTACTGCCTGTAACACGTTATAACTCTGTGCCCAGGACATGCGTGAGAACGAGAGGTAACTCTCACTGTATTACTGCCTGTAACACGTTATAACTCTGTGCCCAGGACATGCGTGAGAACGAGAGGTAACTCTCACAGTATTACTGCCTGTAACACGTTATAACTCTGTGCCCAGGACATGCGTGAGAACAAGAGGTAACTCTCACTGTATTACTGCCTGTAACACATGTTATAACTCTGTGCCCAGGACATGCGTGAGAACGAGAGGTAACTCTCACAGTATTACTGCCTGTAACACGTTATAACTCTGTGCCCAGGACATGCGTGAGAACGAGCGGTAACTCTCACTGTATTACTGCCTGTAACATGTTATAACTCTGTGCCCAGGACATGCGTGAGAACGAGCGGTAACTCTCACTGTATTACTGCCTGTAACATGTTATAACTCTGTGCCCAGGACATGCGTGAGAACGAGAGGTAACTCTCACTGTATTACTGCCTGTAACACGTTATAACTCTGTGCCCAGGACATGCGTGAGAACGAGAGGTAACTCTCACAGTATTACTGCCTGTAACACGTTATAACTCTGTGCCCAGGACATGCGTGAGAACAAGAGGTAACTCTCACTGTATTACTGCCTGTAACACATGTTATAACTCTGTGCCCAGGACATGCGTGAGAACGAGAGGTAACTCTCACTGTATTACTGCCTGTAACACGTTATAACTCTGTGCCCAGGAAATGCGTGAGAACGAGAGGTAACTCTCACTGTATTACTGCCTGTAACACGTTATAACTCTGTGCCCAGGACATGCGTGAGCAAGTGAGGTAACTCTCACTGTATTACTGCCTGTAACACACGTTATAACTCTATGCCCAGGACATGCGTGAGAACGAGAGGTAACTCTCACTGTATTACTGCCTGTAACACATGTTATAACTCTGTGCCCAGGACATGCGTGAGAACGAGAGGTAACTCTCACTGTATTACTGCCTGTAACACGTTATAACTCTATGCCCAGGACATGTGTGAGAACGAGAGGTAACACTCACTGTATAACTGCCTGTAACACACGTTATAACTCTGTGCCCAGGACATGCGTGAGAACGAGAGGTAACTCTCACTGTATTACTGCCTGTAACACGTTATAACTCTGTGCCCAGGACATGCGTGAGAACGAGAGGTAACTCTCACTGTATTACTGCCTGTAACACGTTATAACTCTATGCCCAGGACATGCGTGAGAACGAGAGGTAACTCTCACTGTATTACTGCCTGTAACACGTTATAACTCTGTGCCCAGGACATGCGTGAGAACGAGAGGTAACTCTCACTGTATTACTGCCTGTAACACACGTTATAACTTTGTGCCCAGGACATGCGTGAGAACGAGAGGTAACTCACACTGTATTACTGCCTGTAACACGTTATAACTCTGTGCCCAGGACATGCGTGAGAACGAGAGGTAACTCTCACAGTATTACTGCCTGTAACACGTTATAACTCTGTGCCCAGGACATGCGTGAGAACGAGAGGTAACTCTCACTGTATTACTGCCTGTAACACGTAATAACTCTGTGCCCAGGACATGCGTGAGAACGAGAGGTAACTCTCACAGTATTACTGCCTGTAACACGTTATAACTCTGTGCCCAGGACATGCGTGAGAACGAGAGGTAACTCTCACTGTATTACTGCCTGTAACACGTTATAACTCTGTGCCCAGGACATGCGTGAGAACGAGAGGTAACTCTCACAGTATTACTGCCTGTAACACGTTATAACTCTGTGCCCAGGACATGCGTGAGAACAAGAGGTAACTCTCACTGTATTACTGCCTGTAACACATGTTATAACTCTGTGCCCAGGACATGCGTGAGAACGAGAGGTAACTCTCACAGTATTACTGCCTGTAACACGTTATAACTCTGTGCCCAGGACATGCGTGAGAACGAGCGGTAACTCTCACTGTATTACTGCCTGTAACATGTTATAACTCTGTGCCCAGGACATGCGTGAGAACGAGCGGTAACTCTCACTGTATTACTGCCTGTAACATGTTATAACTCTGTGCCCAGGACATGCGTGAGAACGAGCGGTAACTCTCACTGTATTACTGCCTGTAACACATGTTATAACTTTGTGCCCAGGACATGCGTGAGAACGAGAGGTAACTCTCACTGTATTACTGCCTGTAACACGTTATAACTCTGTGCCCAGGACATGCGTGAGAACGAGAGGTAACTCTCACTGTATTACTGCCTGTAACACGTTATAACTCTGTGCCCAGGACATGCGTGAGAGCGAGCGGTAACTCTCACTGTATTACTGCCTGTAACACGTTATAATTCTGTGCCCAGGACATGCGTGAGAACGAGAGGTAACTCTCACTGTATTACTACCTGTAACACACGTTATAACTCTGTGCCCAGGACATGCGTGAGAACGAGCGGTAACTCTCACTATATTACTGCCTGTAACACACGTTATAACTCTGTGCCCAGGACATGCGTGAGAACGAGAGGTAACTCTCACTATATTACTGCCTGTAACACACGTTATAACTCTGTGCCCAGGACATGCGTGAGAACGAGAGGTAACTCTCACTGTATTACTGCCTGTAACACGTTATAACCCTGTGCCCAGGACATGCGTGAGAACGAGCGGTAACTCTCACTGTATTACTGCCTGTAACACGTTATAACTCTATGCCCAGGACATGCGTGAGAACGAGAGGTAACTCTCACTGTATTACTGCCTGTAACACATGTTATAACTCTGTGCCCAGGACATGCGTGAGAACGAGAGGTAACTCTCACTGTATTATTGCCTGTAACACGTTATAACTCTGTGCCCAGGACATGCGTGAGAACGAGAGGTAACTCTCACAGTATTACTGCCTCTAACACGTTATAACTCTGTGCCCAGGACATGCGTGAGAACGAGAGGTAACTCTCACTGTATTACTGCCTGTAACATACGTTATAACTCTGTGCCCAGGACATGCGTGAGAATGAGAGGTAACTCTCACTGTATTACTGCCTGTAACACGTTATAACTCTGTGCCCAGGACATGCGTGAGAACAAGAGGTAACTCTCACTGTATTACTGCCTGTAACACATGTTATAACTCTGTGCCCAGGACATGCGTGAGAACGAGAGGTAACTCTCACAGTATTACTGCCTGTAACACGTTATAACTCTGTGCCCAGGACATGCGTGAGAACGAGAGGTAACTCTCACAGTATTACTGCCTGTAACATGTTATAACTCTGTGCCCAGGACATGCGTGAGAACGAGAGGTAACTCTCACTGTATTACTGCCTGTAACACGTTATATCTCTGTGCCCAGGACATGCGTGAGAACGAGCGGTAACTCACTGTATTACTGCCTGTAACATGTTATAACTCTGTGCCCAGGACATGCGTGAGAACGAGAGGTAACTCTCACTGTATTACTGCCTGTAACACGTTATAACTCTGTGCCCAGGACATGCGTGAGAACGAGAGGTAACTCTCACTGTATTACTGCCTGTAACACGTTATAACTCTGTGCCCAGGACATGCGTGAGAGCGAGCGGTAACTCTCACTGTATTACTGCCTGTAACACGTTATAATTCTGTGCCCAGGACATGCGTGAGAACGAGAGGTAACTCTCACTGTATTACTACCTGTAACACACGTTATAACTCTGTGCCCAGGACATGCGTGAGAACGAGCGGTAACTCTCACTATATTACTGCCTGTAACACACGTTATGACTCTGTGCCCAGGACATGCGTGAGAACGAGAGGTAACTCTCACTGTATTACTGCCTGTAACACGTTATAACCCTGTGCCCAGGACATGCGTGAGAACGAGAGGTAACTCTCACTGTATTACTGCCTGTAACACGTTATAACTCTATGCTCAGGACATGCGTGAGAACGAGAGGTAACTCTCACTGTATTACTCCCTGTAACACGTTATAACTCTGTGCCCAGGACATGCGTGAGAACGAGAGGTAACTCTCACAGTATTACTGCCTGTAACACGTTATAACTCTGTGCCCAGGACATGCGTGAGAACGAGAGGTAACTCTCACTGTATTACTGCCTGTAACACGTTATAACTCTGTGCCCAGGACATGCGTGAGAACGAGAGGTAACTCTCACAGTATTACTGCCTGTAACACGTTATAACTCTGTGCCCAGGACATGCGTGAGAACAAGAGGTAACTCTCACAGTATTACTGCCTGTAACACGTTATAACTCTGTGCCCAGGACATGCGTGAGAGCGAGCGGTAACTCTCACTGTATTACTGCCTGTAACACGTTATAATTCTGTGCCCAGGACATGCGTGAGAACGAGAGGTAACTCTCACTGTATTACTACCTGTAACACACGTTATAACTCTGTGCCCAGGACATGCGTGAGAACGAGCGGTAACTCTCACTATATTACTGCCTGTAACACACGTTATAACTCTGTGCCCAGGACATGCGTGAGAACGAGAGGTAACTCTCACTATATTACTGCCTGTAACACACGTTATAACTCTGTGCCCAGGACATGCGTGAGAACGAGAGGTAACTCTCACTGTATTACTGCCTGTAACACGTTATAACCCTGTGCCCAGGACATGCGTGAGAACGAGCGGTAACTCTCACTGTATTACTGCCTGTAACACGTTATAACTCTATGCCCAGGACATGCGTGAGAACGAGAGGTAACTCTCACTGTATTACTGCCTGTAACACATGTTATAACTCTGTGCCCAGGACATGCGTGAGAACGAGAGGTAACTCTCACTGTATTATTGCCTGTAACACGTTATAACTCTGTGCCCAGGACATGCGTGAGAACGAGAGGTAACTCTCACAGTATTACTGCCTCTAACACGTTATAACTCTGTGCCCAGGACATGCGTGAGAACGAGAGGTAACTCTCACTGTATTACTGCCTGTAACATACGTTATAACTCTGTGCCCAGGACATGCGTGAGAATGAGAGGTAACTCTCACTGTATTACTGCCTGTAACACGTTATAACTCTGTGCCCAGGACATGCGTGAGAACAAGAGGTAACTCTCACTGTATTACTGCCTGTAACACATGTTATAACTCTGTGCCCAGGACATGCGTGAGAACGAGAGGTAACTCTCACAGTATTACTGCCTGTAACACGTTATAACTCTGTGCCCAGGACATGCGTGAGAACGAGAGGTAACTCTCACAGTATTACTGCCTGTAACATGTTATAACTCTGTGCCCAGGACATGCGTGAGAACGAGAGGTAACTCTCACTGTATTACTGCCTGTAACACGTTATATCTCTGTGCCCAGGACATGCGTGAGAACGAGCGGTAACTCACTGTATTACTGCCTGTAACATGTTATAACTCTGTGCCCAGGACATGCGTGAGAACGAGAGGTAACTCTCACTGTATTACTGCCTGTAACACGTTATAACTCTGTGCCCAGGACATGCGTGAGAACGAGAGGTAACTCTCACTGTATTACTGCCTGTAACACGTTATAACTCTGTGCCCAGGACATGCGTGAGAGCGAGCGGTAACTCTCACTGTATTACTGCCTGTAACACGTTATAATTCTGTGCCCAGGACATGCGTGAGAACGAGAGGTAACTCTCACTGTATTACTACCTGTAACACACGTTATAACTCTGTGCCCAGGACATGCGTGAGAACGAGCGGTAACTCTCACTATATTACTGCCTGTAACACACGTTATGACTCTGTGCCCAGGACATGCGTGAGAACGAGAGGTAACTCTCACTGTATTACTGCCTGTAACACGTTATAACCCTGTGCCCAGGACATGCGTGAGAACGAGAGGTAACTCTCACTGTATTACTGCCTGTAACACGTTATAACTCTATGCTCAGGACATGCGTGAGAACGAGAGGTAACTCTCACTGTATTACTCCCTGTAACACGTTATAACTCTGTGCCCAGGACATGCGTGAGAACGAGAGGTAACTCTCACAGTATTACTGCCTGTAACACGTTATAACTCTGTGCCCAGGACATGCGTGAGAACGAGAGGTAACTCTCACTGTATTACTGCCTGTAACACGTTATAACTCTGTGCCCAGGACATGCGTGAGAACGAGAGGTAACTCTCACAGTATTACTGCCTGTAACACGTTATAACTCTGTGCCCAGGACATGCGTGAGAACAAGAGGTAACTCTCACAGTATTACTGCCTGTAACACGTTATAACTCTGTGCCCAGGACATGCGTGAGAACGAGAGGTAACTCTCACTGTATTACTGCCTGTAACATGTTATAACTCTGTGCCCAGGACATGCGTGAGAACGAGCGGTAACTCTCACTGTATTACTGCCTGTAACATGTTATAACTCTGTGCCCAGGACATGCGTGAGAACGAGCGGTAACTCTCACTGTATTACTGCCTGTAACACATGTTATAACTCTGTGCCCAGGACATGCGTGAGAACGAGAGGTAACTCTCACTGTATTACTGCCTGTAACACGTTATAATTCTGTGCCCAGGACATGCGTGAGAACGAGAGGTAACTCTCACTGTATTACTACCTGTAACACACGTTATAACTCTGTGCCCAGGACATGCGTGAGAACGAGCGGTAACTCTCACTATATTACTGCCTGTAACACACGTTATAACTCTGTGCCCAGGACATGCGTGAGAACGAGAGGTAACTCTCACTATATTACTGCCTGTAACACACGTTATAACTCTGTGCCCAGGACATGCGTGAGAACGAGAGGTAACTCTCACTGTATTACTGCCTGTAACACGTTATAACTCTGTGCCCAGGACATGTGTGAGAACGAGAGGTAACTCTCACTGTATTACTGCCTGTAACACATGTTATAACTCTGTGCCCAGGACATGCGTGAGAACGAGAGGTAACTCTCACTGTATTACTGCCTGTAACACATGTTATAACTCTGTGCCCAGGACATGCGTGAGAACGAGAGGTAACTCTCACTGTATTACTGCCTGTAACACATGTTATAACTCTGTGCCCAGGACATGCGTGAGAATGAGAGGTAACTCTCACTGTATTACTGCCTGTAACACATGTTATAACTCTGTGCCCAGGACATGCGTGAGAATGAGAGGTAACTCTCACTGTATTACTGCCTGTAACACGTTATATCTCTGTGCTCAGGACATGCGTGAGAATGAGAGGTAACTCTCACTGTATTACTGCCTGTAACACATGTTATAACTCTGTGCCCAGGACATGCGTGAGAACGAGAGGTAACTCTCACTGTATTACTGCCTGTAACACATGTTATAACTCTGTGCCCAGGACATGCGTGAGAATGAGAGGTAACTCTCACTGTATTACTGCCTGTAACACATGTTATAACTCTGTGCCCAGGACATGCGTGAGAACGAGAGGTAACTCTCACTGTATTACTGCCTGTAACATGTTATAACTCTGTGCCCAGGACATGCGTGAGAACGAGAGGTAACTCTCACTGTATTACTTCCTGTAACACATGTTATAACTCTGTGCCCAGGACATGCGTGAGAACGAGAGGTAACTGTCAATGTATTACTGCCTGTAACACACGTTATAACTCTGTGCCCAGGACATGCGTGAGAACGAGAGGTAAATCTCACTGTATTACTTCCTGTAACACGTTATAACTCTGTGCCCAGGACATGCGTGAGAACGAGCGGTAACTCTCACTGTATTACTTCCTGTAACACGTTATAACTCTGTGCCCAGGACATGCGTGAGAGCGAGAGGTAACTCTCACTGTATTACTGCCTGTAACACATGTTATAACTCTGTGCCCAGGACATGCGTGAGATCGAGAGGTAACTCTCACTGTATTACTGCCTGTAACATGTTATAACTCTGTGCCCAGGACATGCGTGAGAACGAGAGGTAACTCTCACTGTATTACTTCCTGTAACACGTTATAACTCTGTGCCCAGGACATGCGTGAGAACGAGAGGTAACTCTCACTGTATTACTGCCTGTAACACATGTTATAACTCTGTGCTCAGGACATGCGTGAGAACGAGAGGTAACTCTCACTGTATTACTGCCTGTAACACGTTATAACTCTGTGCCCAGGACATGCGTGAGAACGAGAGGTAACTCTCACTGTATTACTGCCTGTAACACACGTTATAACTCTGTGCCCAGGACATGCGTGAGAACGAGAGGTAACTCTCACTGTATTACTGCCTGTAACACATGTTATAACTCTGTGCCCAGGACATGCGTGAGAACGAGAGGTAACTCTCACTGTATTACTGCCTGTAACATACGTTATAACTCTGTGCCCAGGACATGCGTGAGAACGAGAGGTAACTCTCACTGTATTACTGCCTGTAACACATTTTTATAAATAAATAAATAAAAATAAATAACCACCTGCCAAATACTGAGCTAATGAGTCAGAACCACCTGTTAAATACTGAGCTACTGAGTCAGAACCACTCGCCAAATACTGAGCTACTGAGTCAGAACCACCCGCTAAATACTGAGCTACTTAGTCAGAACCACCCGCCAAATACTGAGCTAATGAGTCAGAACCACCTGCCAAATACTGAGCTACTGAGTCAGAACCACCCGCCAAATACTGAGCTAATGAGTCAGAACCACCTGCCAAATACTGAGCTACTGAGTCAGAACCACCTGCCAAATACTGATCTAATAAGTCAGAACCACCCGCCAAATACTGATCTAATAAGTCAGAACCACCTGCCAAATACTGAGTTACTGAGTCAGAACCACTCGCCAAATACTGATCTAATGAGTCAGAACCACCCGCCAAATACTGAGCTAATGAGTCAGAACCACCTGCCAAATACTGAGCTACTGAGTCAGAACCACCTGCCAAATACTGATCTAATAAGTCAGAACCACCCGCCAATACTGAGCTAATGAGTCAGAACCACCCACCAAATACTGATCTAATAAGTCAGAACCACCTGCCATATACTGAGCTAATGAGTCAGAACCACCCGCCAAATACTGAGCTAATAAGTCAGAAGCACCCGCCAAATACTGAGCTACTAAGTCAGAACCACCTGCCATATACTGAGCTAATAAGTCAGCACTACCCGCCAAATACTGAGCTACTGAGTCAGAACCACCCGCTAAATACTGAGCTACTTAGTCAGAACCACCCGCCAAATACTGAGCTAATGAGTCAGAACCACCTGCCAAATACTGAGCTACTGAGTCAGAACCACCCGCCAAATACTGAGCTAATGAGTCAGAACCACCTGCCAAATACTGAGCTACTGAGTCAGAACCACCTGCCAAATACTGATCTAATAAGTCAGAACCACCCGCCAAATACTGATCTAATAAGTCAGAACCACCTGCCAAATACTGAGTTACTGAGTCAGAACCACTTGCCAAATACTGATCTAATGAGTCAGAACCACCCGCCAAATACTGAGCTAATGAGTCAGAACCACCTGCCAAATACTGAGCTACTGAGTCAGAACCACCTGCTAAATACTGATCTAATAAGTCAGAACCACCCGCCAATACTGAGCTAATGAGTCAGAACCACCCACCAAATACTGATCTAATAAGTCAGAACCACCTGCCATATACTGAGCTAATGAGTCAGAACCACCTGCCAAATACTGAGCTACTGAGTCAGAACCACCTGCCAAATACTGATCTAATAAGTCAGAACCACCCGCCAATACTGAGCTAATGAGTCAGAACCACCCACCAAATACTGATCTAATAAGTCAGAACCACCTGCCATATACTGAGCTAATGAGTCAGAACCACCCGCCAAATACTGAGCTAATAAGTCAGAAGCACCCGCCAAATACTGAGCTACTAAGTCAGAACCACCTGCCATATACTGAGCTAATAAGTCAGCACTACCCGCCAAATACTGAGCTACTGAGTCAGAACCACCTGCCAAATACTGAGCTACTAAGTCAGAACCACCCGCCAAATACAGATCTCATAAGTCAGAACCACCCGCTAAATACTGAGCTACTGAGTCAGAACCACCTGCCAAATACTGAGCTACTGAGTCAGCACCTCCTGCCAAATACTGAGCTAATAAGTCAGCACCACCTGCCAAATACTGATCTAATAAGTCAGAACCACCTGCCAAATACTGATCTAATAAGTCAGCACCACCTGCCAAATACTGATCTAATAAGTCAGAACCACCTGCCAAATACTGATCTAATAAGTCAGCACCACCCGCCAAATACTGAGCTAATAAGTCAGAAGCACCTGCCAAATACTGATCTAATAAGTCAGAACCACCTGCCAAATACTGAGTTACTGAGTCAGAACCACTCGCCAAATACTGATCTAATGAGTCAGAACCACCCGCCAAATACTGAGCTAATGAGTCAGAACCACCTGCCAAATACTGAGCTACTGAGTCAGAACCACCTGCCAAATACTGATCTAATAAGTCAGAACCACCCGCCAATACTGAGCTAATGAGTCAGAACCACCCACCAAATACTGATCTAATAAGTCAGAACCACCTGCCATATACTGAGCTAATGAGTCAGAACCACCCGCCAAATACTGAGCTAATAAGTCAGAAGCACCCGCCAAATACTGAAGCGTGAGTTGGACATCCCACCAAATACTCAGCCAATAAATCAGAACCATTCACCAAATACTGAGACTTCCCTCATTCCCCCCGACCCCTCCCCTCACTCACCCACCCTCACACTCATTCACCCCCCCTCGCACTCATTCACCCCCCCTCAAACTCATTCAACCCCCCTCACACTCATTCACCCAACCTCACACTCATTCACCCCCCCTCACACTCATTCACCGCCCCTCACACTCATTCACCCAACCTCACACTCATTCACCCCCCCTCACTCATTCACCCACCACACCCCTCACACTCATTCACGCCCCCTCACTCATTCCCCCCTCACACTCATTCCCCCCCCATACACTCATTCACCCCCCCTCACACTCATTCACCCCCCTCACACTCATTCACCCCCCCTCACACTCATTCACCCAACCTCACACTCATTCACCCCCCCGCACACTCATTCACCCCCCCTCACACTCATTCACCCACCACGCCCCTCACACTCATTCACGCCCCCTCACACTCATTCACCCCCCTCACACTCATTCACCCCCCTCACACTCATTCACCCCCCCCCCCCACACTCATTCACCCGCCACGCCCCTCACACTCATTCACCCCCCACGCCCCTCACACTCATTCACCCCCCACGCCCCTCACACTCATTCACCCCCCACGCCCCTCACACTCATTCACCCCCCACGCCCCTCACACTCATTCACCCCCCTCACACTCATCCACCCAACCTCACACTCATTCACCCCCTCTCACTCATTCACACCCCTCCCCTCACACTCATTCACCCCCCTCCCCTCACACTCATTCACCACTCACACTCATTCACGCCCCACGCCCCTCACGCACCCTATACTGTACCTATATCAGATACTCTATCAGGATACATGTGTCCCCCCTACTGAGTACCAGCTGTACCCATTGTACCTATTTCTGCCCCTTTAACCTGTTCCTAGCTGAGTCTCGGAACCTTCCTCGGAATCACAAGGATTGTAGGACGTCGCCGGGATTCTAGGATATCGCCGGGACTGTAGGAAAACGCCGGGATAGTAGGATACAGCCGGGATTGTAGGACGTCGCCGGGATTGTAGGATATCGCCGGGATAGTAGGATACAGCCGGGATGTAGGATGTCACCGGGATTCTAGGATATCGCCAGGATTGTAGGATATCGCCGGGATAGTAGGATACAGCCGGGATGTAGGATATCGCCGGGATTGTAGGACGTCGCCGGGATTGTAGGATATCGCCGGGATTGTAGGACGTCGCCGGGATTGTAGGATATCGCCGGGATTGTAGGATACAGCCGGGATGTAGGATGTCGCTGGGATTGTAGGATGTCACCGGGATTCTAGGATATCGCCGGGATTGGGGAACGTCGTCGATATTCGGGAACGTCGCAAGGATTGCAGGATATCGCCGGGATTGGGGGACGTTGCCAGGATGGGGGGACGTCGCCAGGATTGGGGGACGTTGCCGGGATTGGGGGACGTTGCCGGAACTGTAGGGTATTGCCAGGATTGTAGGATATCGCCGAGACTGTAGGACGTCTCCGGGATTGTAGGATATTGCCAGGATTGCAGGACATCACCGGGATTGCGGGACGTTGCCTGGATTGGGGGACGTCGCCGGGATTGGGGGACGTCGCCGGGATTGCGGGACATCACAAGGATTGCAGGACGTCGCCGGGATTGTAGGATATCGCTGGGACTGTAGGACGTTGCCGGGACTGTAGGAAAACGCCGGGATAGTAGGATACAGCCGGGATGTAGGATGTCACCGGGATTCTAGGATATCGCCGGGATTGTAGGATACAGCCGGGATTGTAGGATATCGCCGGGATTGTAGGATACAGCCGGGATGTAGGATGTCGCTGGGATTGTAGGATGTCACCGGGATTCTAGGATATCGCCAGGATTGTAGGATATCGCCGGGATTGTAGGATACAGCCGGGATTGTAGGATATCGCCGGGATTGTAGGATGTCACCGGGATTCTAGGATATCGCCGGGATTGGGGAACGTCGTCGATATTCGGGAACGTCGCAAGGATTGCAGGATATCGCCGGGATTGGGGAACGTCGTCGATATTCGGGAACGTCGCAAGGATTGCAGGATATCGCCGGGATTGGGGGACGTTGCCGGGATTGGGGGACGTCGCCGGGATTGGGGGACGTCGCCGGGATTGCGGGACATCACAAGGATTGCAGGACGTCGCCGGGATTGGGGGATGTCGCCGGGACTGCGGGATGTCACGGGATTGGGGGACGTCGCCGGGATTGGGGGATGTCGCCGGGACTGCGGGATGTCACGGGACTGGGGAACGTCGCCGGGATTGTAGGATATTGCCAGGATTGCAGGACATCACCGGGATTGCGGGACGTTGCCGGGGTTGGGGGACGTCGCCGAGATTGGGGGACGTTGCCGGGATTGGGGGACGTCGCCGGGATTGGGGGACGTTGCCGGGATTGGGGGACGTCGCCGGGATTGCGGGACATTGCCGGGATTGCGGGACGTTGCCGGGGTTGGGGGACGTCGCCGAGATTGGGGGACGTTGCCGGGATTGGGGGACGTCGCCGGGATTGGGGGACGTTGCCGGGATTGGGGGACGTCGCCGGGATTGCGGGACATTGCCGGGATTGCGGGACGTTGGCGGGATTGGGGGACGTCGCCGGGATTGGGGAACGTCGTCCATATTGGGGAATGTCGCCGGGATTGTAGGACATCACCGGGATTGTGGGACGTCGCCAGTATTGGGGAACGTCGTTCATATTGGGGAACGTCGCCGGGATTGCAGGACATCGCCGGGATTGGGGGACGTTGCCGGAACTGTAGGGTATTGCCAGGATTGTAGGATATCGCCGAGACTGTAGGACGTCTCCGGGATTGTAGGATATTGCCAGGATTGCAGGACATCACCGGGATTGCGGGACGTTGCCTGGATTGGGGGACGTCGCCGGGATTGGGGGACGTCGCCGGGATTGCGGGACATCACAAGGATTGCAGGATGTCGCCGGGATTGGGGGATGTCGCCGGGACTGCGGGACGTTGCCGGGATTGGGGGACGTCGCCGGGATTGGGGGACGTCGGCGGGATTGGGGGACGTCGCCGGGATTGGGGAACGTCGTCCATATTGGGGAATGTCGCCGGGATTGTAGGACATCACCGGGATTGTGGGACGTCGCCAGTATTGGGGAACGTCGCCGGGATTGCGGGACGTCATCGGGATTGCAGGACATCGCCGGGATTGGGGGACGTTGCCGGAACTGCAGGGTATTGCCAGGATTGTAGGATATCGCCGGGATTATAGGATGTCTCCGGGATTGTAGGATATTGCCAGGATTGCAGGACGTCACCGGGACTGTAGGACATCGCCGGGACTGTAGGACATCGCCGGGACTGTAGGACATCGCAGGGACTGTAGGACATCGCAGGGATTGTAGGATATCGCAGGGATTGTAGGATATCGCAGGGATTGTAGGATGTCACCGGGATTCTAGGATATCGCCGGGATTGGGGAACGTCGTCGATATTCGGGAACGTCGCAAGGATTGCAGGATATCGCCGGGATTGGGGAACGTCGTCGATATTCGGGAACGTCGCAAGGATTGCAGGATATCGCCGGGATTGGGGGACGTTGCCGGGATTGCAGGACATCGCCGGGATTGGGGGACGTTGCCGGAACTGCAGGGTATTGCCAGGATTGTAGGATATCGCCGAGACTGTAGGACGTCTCCGGGATTGTAGGATATTGCCAGGATTGCAGGACATCACCGGGATTGCGGGACGTTGCCTGGATTGGGGGACGTCGCCGGGATTGGGGGACGTCGCCGGGATTGCGGGACATCACAAGGATTGCAGGACGTCGCCGGGATTGGGGGATGTCGCCGGGACTGCGGGATGTCACGGGATTGGGGGACGTCGCCGGGATTGGGGGATGTCGCCGGGACTGCGGGATGTCACGGGACTGGGGAACGTCGCCGGGATTGTAGGATATTGCCAGGATTGCAGGACATCACCGGGATTGCGGGACGTTGCCGGGGTTGGGGGACGTCGCCGAGATTGGGGGACGTTGCCGGGATTGGGGGACGTCGCCGGGATTGGGGGACGTTGCCGGGATTGGGGGACGTCGCCGGGATTGCGGGACATTGCCGGGATTGCGGGACGTTGCCGGGGTTGGGGGACGTCGCCGAGATTGGGGGACGTTGCCGGGATTGGGGGACGTCGCCGGGATTGCGGGACGTTGCCGGGGTTGGGGGACGTCGCCGAGATTGGGGGACGTTGCCGGGATTGGGGGACGTCGCCGGGATTGCGGGACATTGCCGGGATTGGGGGACGTCGCCGGGATTGCGGGACATTGCCGGGATTGGGGGACGTCGGCGGGATTGGGGGACGTCGCCGGGATTGGGGAACGTCGTCCATATTGGGGAATGTCGCCGGGATTGTAGGACATCACCGGGATTGTGGGACGTCGCCAGTATTGGGGAACGTCGTTCATATTGGGGAACGTCGCCGGGATTGCGGGACGTCATCGGGATTGCAGGACATCGCCGGGATTGGGGGACGTTGCCGGAACTGTAGGGTATTGCCAGGATTGTAGGATATCGCCGAGACTGTAGGACGTCTCCGGGATTGTAGGATATTGCCAGGATTGCAGGACATCACCGGGATTGCGGGACGTTGCCTGGATTGGGGGACGTCGCCGGGATTGGGGGACGTCGCCGGGATTGCGGGACATCACAAGGATTGCAGGATGTCGCCGGGATTGGGGGATGTCGCCGGGACTGCGGGACGTTGCCGGGATTGGGGGACGTCGCCGGGATTGGGGGACGTCGGCGGGATTGGGGGACGTCGCCGGGATTGGGGAACGTCGTCCATATTGGGGAATGTCGCCGGGATTGTAGGACATCACCGGGATTGTGGGACGTCGCCAGTATTGGGGAACGTCGCCGGGATTGCGGGACGTCATCGGGATTGCAGGACATCGCCGGGATTGGGGGACGTTGCCGGAACTGCAGGGTATTGCCAGGATTGTAGGATATCGCCGGGATTATAGGATGTCTCCGGGATTGTAGGATATTGCCAGGATTGCAGGACGTCACCGGGATTGTAGGACATCGCCGGGACTGTAGGACATCGCCGGGACTGTAGGACATCGCCGGGACTGTAGGACATCGCAGGGACTGTAGGACATCGCAGGGATTGTAGGATATCGCAGGGATTGTAGGACATCGCAGGGATTGTAGGATATCGCAGGGACTGCAGGACATCGCAGGGACTGTAGGATATCGCAGGGACTGTAGGACATCGCCGGGACTGTAGGACATCGCAGGGACTGTAGGACATCGCAGGGACTGTAGGACATCGCAGGGATTGTAGGATATCGCAGGGATTGTAGGATATCGCAGGGATTGTAGGATATCACCGGGACTGTAGGACATCGCAGGGATTGTAGGATATCGCCGGGACTGTAGGATATCGCCGGGACTGTAGGACATCGCCGGGACTGTAGGACATCGCAGGGACTGTAGGACATCGCAGGGACTGTAGGACATCGCAGGGACTGTAGGACATCGCAGGGATTGTAGGATATCGCAGGGATTGTAGGATATCGCAGGGATTGTAGGATATCACCGGGACTGTAGGACATCGCAGGGATTGTAGGATATCGCAGGGATTGTAGGATATCACCGGGACTGTAGGACATCGCCGGGACTGTAGGACATCGCAGGGACTGTAGGACATCGCAGGGACTGTAGGACATCGCAGGGACTGTAGGACATCGCAGGGATTGTAGGATATCGCAGGGATTGTAGGATATCGCAGGGATTGTAGGATATCACCGGGACTGTAGGACATCGCAGGGATTGTAGGATATCGCCGGGACTGTAGGACATCGCAGGGATTGTAGGATATCACCGGGACTGTAGGACATCGCAGGGATTGTAGGATATCACCGGGACTGTAGGACATCGCAGGGACTGTAGGACATCGCAGGGATTGTAGGACATCGCAGGGATTGTAGGACATCGCAGGGATTGTAGGACATCGCAGGGATTGTAGGATATCGCCGGGACTGTAGGACATCGCAGGGACTGTAGGATATCGCAGGGACTGTAGGACATCGCAGGGATTGTAGGATATCGCAGGGACTGCAGGACATCGCAGGGATTGTAGGACATCGCAGGGACTGCAGGACATCGCAGGGATTGTAGGACATCGCAGGGATTGTAGGACATCGCAGGGATTGTAGGACATCGCAGGGACTGTAGGACATCGCAGGGATTGTAGGACATCGCAGGGATTGTAGGACATCGCAAGGACTGTAGGACATCGCAGGGATTGTAGGATATCGCAGGGATTGTAGGATATCGCAGGGATTGTAGGATATCGCCGGGACTGTAGGACATCGCAGGGATTGTAGGATATCGCCGGGACTGCAGGACATCGCAGGGACTGTAGGACGTCGCCGGGACTGTAGGACATCGCAGGGACTGTAGGATGTCGCAGGGACTGTAGGATATCGCCGGGACTGCAGGACATCGCAGGGACTGCAGGACATCGCAGGGACTGTAGGACGTCGCCGGGACTGTAGGACATCGCAGGGACTGCAGGATATCGCCGGGACTGCAGGATGTCGCAGGGACTGTAGGATATCGCCGGGACTGTAGGATATCGCCGGGACTGCAGGACATCGCAGGGACTGTAGGATATCGCCGGGACTGCAGGATATCGCAGGGATTGTAGGACATCGCAGGGATTGTAGGACGTCGCCGGGACTGTAGGACATCGCAGGGACTGTAGGACATCGCAGGGACTGTAGGACGTCGCCGGGACTGTAGGACATCGCAGGGACTGTAGGATGTCGCAGGGACTGTAGGACATCGCAGGGACTGTAGGATGTCGCAGGGACTGTAGGATATCGCCGGGACTGTAGGACATCGCAGGGACTGTAGGACATCGCAGGGACTGTAGGATATCGCCGGGACTGCAGGATATCGCCGGGACTGCAGGACATCGCAGGGACTGTAGGACATCGCAGGGACTGCAGGACATCGCAGGGACTGCAGGATATCGCCGGGACTGCAGGACATCGCAGGGACTGCAGGACATCGCAGGGACTGTAGGACATCGCCGGGACTGCAGGACATCGCAGGGATTGTAGGATATCGCCGGGACTGCAGGACATCGCAGGGATTGTAGGATATCGCCGGGACTGTAGGATATCGCCGGGATTGTAGGACATCGCAGGGATTGTAGGATATCGCAGGGACTGTAGGACATCGCCGGGATTGTAGGATATCGCAGGGACTGTAGGATATCGCAGGGATTGTAGGATATCGCCGGGACTGTAGGACATCGCAGGGATTGTAGGATATCGCCGGGACTGCAGGACATCGCAGGGACTGTAGGACGTCGCCGGGACTGTAGGACGTCGCCGGGACTGTAGGACATCGCAGGGACTGTAGGATGTCGCAGGGACTGTAGGATATCGCCGGGACTGCAGGACATCGCAGGGACTGCAGGACATCGCAGGGACTGTAGGACGTCGCCGGGACTGTAGGACATCGCAGGGACTGCAGGATATCGCCGGGACTGCAGGATGTCGCAGGGACTGTAGGATATCGCCGGGACTGTAGGATATCGCCGGGACTGCAGGACATCGCAGGGACTGTAGGATATCGCCGGGACTGCAGGATATCGCAGGGATTGTAGGACATCGCAGGGATTGTAGGACGTCGCCGGGACTGTAGGACATCGCAGGGACTGTAGGACGTCGCCGGGACTGTAGGACATCGCAGGGACTGTAGGACATCGCAGGGACTGTAGGACGTCGCCGGGACTGTAGGACATCGCAGGGACTGTAGGATGTCGCAGGGACTGTAGGACATCGCAGGGACTGTAGGATGTCGCAGGGACTGTAGGATATCGCCGGGACTGTAGGACATCGCTGGGACTGTAGGATATCGCCGGGACTGCAGGATATCGCCGGGACTGCAGGACATCGCAGGGATTGTAGGATATCGCCGGGACTGTAGGATATCGCCGGGATTGTAGGACATCGCAGGGATTGTAGGATATCGCCGGGACTGCAGGACATCGCAGGGATTGTAGGACATCGCAGGGATTGTAGGACATCGCAGGGATTGTAGGATATCGCCGGGACTGCAGGACATCGCAGGGACTGCAGGACATCGCAGGGATTGTAGGACATCGCAGGGATTGTAGGATATCGCCGGGACTGTAGGACATCGCCGGGATTGTAGGACATCGCAGGGATTGTAGGACATCGCAGGGATTGTAGGACATCGCAGGGATTGTAGGATATCGCCGGGATTGTAGGACATCGCAGGGATTGTAGGACATCGCAGGGATTGTAGGATGTCGCAGGGACTGCAGGACATCGCAGGGACTGTAGGATATCGCCGGGACTGTAGGATGTCGCTGGGACTGTAGGACGTCGCAGGGACTGTAGGACATCGCAGGGACTGTAGGATATCGCCGGGACTGCAGGACATCGCAGGGACTGTAGGACGTCGCAGGGACTGTAGGACATCGCAGGGACTGTAGGATATCGCAGGGACTGTAGGATATCGCAGGGACTGCAGGACATCGCAGGGACTGTAGGATATCACCGGGACTGCAGGACATCGCAGGGATTGTAGGATATCACCGGGACTGTAGGACATCGCAGGGATTGTAGGATATCACCGGGACTGCAGGACATCGCAGGGACTGCAGGATATCGCAGGGACTGTAGGATATCGCCGGGACTGTAGGATATCGCAGGGACTGTAGGACATCGCAGGGACTGTAGGATATCGCAGGGACTGTAGGACATCGCAGGGATTGTAGGATATCGCTGGGACTGTAGGATATCGCAGGGATTGTAGGACATCGCAGGGACTGTAGGACATCGCAGGGACTGTAGGATATCGCAGGGACTGTAGGATATCGCCGGGACTGTAGGACGTCGCCGGGATTGTAGGATATCGCCGGGATGTAGGACGTCACCGGGATAGTAGGATACAGCCAGGATGTAGGATGTCACCGGGATTCTAGGATGTCACCGGGATTCTAGGATATTGCCGGGACTGTAGGACGTCGCCGGGATTGTAGGATATAGCCGGGATGTAGGATGTCACCGGGATTCTAGGATGTCACCGGGATTCTAGGATATTGCCGGGATTGTGGGATGTCGCCGGGATTGGAGGACGTTGCTGGGATTGCAGAACATCACCGGGATTGTGGGACGTCGCCGGTATTGGGGAACGTCGCCGGGATTGCAGGACGTCGCCGGTATTGGGGAACGTCGTCGATATTGGGGAACGTCGCCGGGATTGCAGGACATCGCCGGGATTGGGGGACGTTGCCGGAACTGCAGGGTATTGCCAGGATTGTAGGATATCGCCGGGACTGTAGGACGTCTCCGGGATTGTAGGATATTGCCAGGATTGGGGGACGTTGCCGGGATTGGGGGACGTCGCCGGGATTGGGGGACGTTGCCGGAATTGCGGGACGTTGCCGGGATTGCGGGACGTCGGCGGGATTGGGGGACGTCGCCGGGATTGGGGAACGTCGTCCATATTGGGGAACGTCGCCGGGATTGCAGGACATCACCGGGATTGTGGGACGTCGCCAGTATTGGGGAACGTCGCCGGGATTGCGGGACATCGCCGGGATTGGGGGACGTTGCCGGAACTGCAGGATTTTGCAGGGATTGTAGGATATTGCCAGGATTGGGGGACGTCGCCGGGATTGGGGGACGTCGCCGGGACTGCAGGATTTTGCAGGGATTGTAGGATATTGCCAGGATTGGGGGACGTCGCCGGGATGTAGGATGTCGCCGGGACTGCAGGATTTTGCAGGGATTGTAGGATATCACCGGGACTGTAGGACGTCGCCGGGATTGTAGGATATTGCCAGGATTGTAGGATATCGCCGGGATGTAGGATGTCACCGGGATTCTGGGATGTCACCGGGATTCTAGGATATTGCCGGTATTGGGGAACGTCGTCGATATTGGGGAACGTCGCGGGATTGCAGGACATCGCCGGGATTGGGGGACGTCGCCAGTATTGGGGAACGTCGTCCATATTGGGGAACGTCGCCGGGATTGCAGGACATCGCCGGGATTGGGGGACGTCGCACAGTTACACTGCACTCACACTCTGCTTCCCTCACTCACTGTGCTCCCCTCAGTTACACTGCACTCACACTCTGCTTCCCTCACTCACTGTGCTCCTCACAGTTACACTGCACTCACACTCTGCTTCCCTCACTCACTGTGCTCCCCTCACAGTTACACTGCACTCACACTCTGCTTCCCTCACTCACTGTGCTCCCCTCAGTTACACTGCACCCACACTGTGCTTCCCTCACTCACTGTGCTCCTCACAGTTACACTGCACTCACACTCTGCTTCCCTCACTCACTGTGCTCCCCTCACAGTTACACTGCACTCACACTCTGCTTCCCTCACTCACTGTCCTCCCCTCACAGTTACACTGCACTCACACTCTGCTTCCCTCGCTCACTGTGCTCCCCTCAGTTACAGTGCACTCACACTCTGCTACCCTCACTCACCGTGCTCCCCTCAGTTACACTGCACTCACACTCAGCACCCCTCACTCACAATGCTCCCCTCACAGTTACACTGCACTCACACTCAGAACCCCTCACTCACTGTGCTCCCTGTCATGGAGACCAGAACTTTTAACACTGAAACCGCCGGCGTCACCATCACCGGACAGGACACAATAACTGAATAAACGAACGTTTATTCTGGCAAACCGGCAAACACACAAACACACAAAATACACAATCCCAGTGACACACGGGGGGTAAGAAACGAGCCTCCACTAGGGGCAGCGCCCGGCTTCAGTCGGCTTGCCCTGAGCTCCCCGCCGCGTCGCCGCGCCTCTGACTCTCCCGCCTGCCGCGCGTCGCCGCGCTATGTCACACACAGCGCCTCTGACTCTCCCGCCTGCCGCGCTATGTCACACACAGCGCCTCTGACTCTCCCGCCTGCCGCGCGTCGCCGTGCTATGTCACACACAGCGCCTCTGACTCTCCCGCCTGCCGCGCGTCTCCGCGCTATGTCACACACAGCACCTCTGACTCTCCCGCCTGCCGCGCGTCGCCGCGCTATGTCACACACAGCGCCTCTGAATCTCCCGCCTGCCGCGCGTCGCCGTGCTATGTCACACGCAGCACCTCTGACTCTCCCGCCTGCCGCGCGTCGCCGCGCTATGTCACACACAGCGCCTCTGACTCTCCCGCCTGCCGCGCGTCGCCGTGCTATGTCACACGCAGCACCTCTGACTCTCCCGCCTGCCGCGCGTCGCCGCGCTATGTCACACACAGCGCCTCTGACTCTCCCGCCTGCCGCGCGTCGCCGCGCTATGTCACACACAGCGCCTCTGAATCTCCCGCCTGCCGCGTGTCTCCGATCGGCTCCACCGCTGTTCTGGTTCCCTGATCGGCCGCGCTCCTTACGTTGCCCTCGGGTGCTATATTTAACATGGAGCAGGCGCCGCCGACCAATCACAGCGCGGAACGTGATGGTGCAGCCAAACGGAGGACAAGGGCTCGTCTGGCTTCACCAATCAGAGAAGGGGGCCGGCTTAAGTACTCGGGACCGCCCCTCAATGAGAGAACTGCTAGCAAGCGGCAAATTTGTACTTGCCAATGGGAATCGCGCCTGCGAGGCTCAGACCGGCAAACGGTTCCTCTGGCCAGCCCTATAGCTCCCGCTGGGTAGGTGCCTCAGTGTCTACGGGGAACACAGGCTCTGCACCACCGAGAGCCGTCACCGGACCTGACACTCAGCCCTTCTCCGCTAACCATTGTCCCGGCACCTAGCTGCTCCCACCTCTGCCACGAGCCGGCATTTCTCTGCAGACAGCCCAGCTAAGTGAATTACCGGGTCTGCATGCAGAGCAATGCCGGTGATGAACAAATAGGTGATTGGTGCGCAGCTAATAATTAGTGAAACACAATAGGCAATATGCAGTGCACAGTGATATTATAATCAGAAAAATTCAACCTTGAATGTGGATAAGTCACATATGATGCATCTGCAGCACTTCTTGGGGGTGTCCCAGCACCCCTAGAGCTATGGAAGAGACAAAAAAACAAGGCGCACAACGCACATAGTGAAGTACAATAAAAATAAAAGTTTACTTGTAAAAATATATATATTCTGCGTACATCAATAGAGTAAAATATAGGCAGTTGGTAATTGGGTATACCACACCAGTACACAGCTCCAGACGGCACTCCTCACTCAATTGTAGGGTGCAGGGGATCTCTCCTCATCTGATGTCAAGCTGGTAGTTGTGGAAGCCGTCTCCCTCTCACTCAAGACGGGGCAGGTCTCAGTCTTTGCTGCCGGATAGTCCTGGAGCAACTGTCCTCATCAGCGTGTAGCAGCCTCCGCTCACATCCGCATCCAAGCACGTTAGTCACGTGTCGCTACTTCTCCATGGAGCGCCCGATCGTGACGTCACAGTCCGGTCGCACTATTCTACGAACCGCCTGCAAGGTCTCACTCAGTGCGGTGTAGCGAAGGATACACGCGGCTTCTTAGGAAGATGTATTAGGCACAAAGTCTTGCGTGAAACAGGGAAACACTTACGGAGTGTTAACACTAACAAGAGGGTAATAAAAACGAGCACTGACACCCTCCAACGCGTTTCGTAACTCGTGGTTACTTCTTCAGGGAATGTATGCAGATGGGGGGGGGGGGGGTTTACACATATATATACACCCACTAATTAATCAATTAGATTTCATGGTGTCAAGTTGCTGCTCAAACATTAAAGATGCAGTGACTAGCTCATTCAAAAAGCTGCAATACAATGATGTCAAATGAAAAAAACAAAATGTCTAGTACAATCTTTATACATTCAACAATAAAATACAATTTATAAAAACAGATATATATCCTAAAATCGAACAGTGAGTATCTGAAAGAGATAAAACAAGTTTAAAGACATGCATGATTCGTTGCAATTCAGCATCTATAAACAGGAGCAGAAAAACACAACTAATACAAAGACCAGATATCTATATCTTCATTTAACCCCTTAGGGGATAGGGAGTTAAGTTGATAAATCCAGAATGTTTCTTGGTATGAGAGACTTTTAGTTCTATCTCCTCCCCTTCTTGCCCTAGGGACCACTTTGATACCTTTAAACATTAATTTAGACGGGTCTTTATTATGATGTGATGCAAAGTGGCGAGAAACACTATGTTTCTCATAACCTGCTTTAATGTTTCTAACATGCTCCTGTATCCTGATTTTAAGGCATCTTTTGGTGCGACCCACATATTGTAGGCCGCATTCACAGTTAATCATGTACACCACATGGGTCGTATTACAATTTATAAAAGAGTCAATAGCAAAGATTTCATTTGTGGTAAAGGATTTAAAAGTTTTTTTCTCTGGATGTAAATACCTACAAATAGAGCACTTCCCACATTGGTAATTTCCTAGGGGTTTATCCCCAAGCCAGATTTTTGTAATTGGCTTTATGCGGGCAGAGCCCACATCACTGGGTGCTAGTGCATTTTTTAAATTTTTGGCCCTTCTGTAGGTGAATTTAGGAAAATCAGATATATGATTATTTAGTACTGGATCGGAACTTAGAATTGCCCAATGTTTTCTTATTATGCTTTCAATTTTCTTGTTCATTGAGTTAAATGTAGTAACAAAAGGTATTTCCAGCACATTACTTTGTCCCCTATGTGATTCCTTATTTCTTGGGATTAGCATCAGCTGTCTATCCATAGATCGGACTGCATCTAGATCTCTAGTTAAACTAGCACTAGAGTACCCTCTCTCCAAAAATTTGTCAAACAATGCTTTTGATTGTATCTCAAAATCTTGTTCCCCACTACAGTTTCGCTTAACGCGAATAAATTGGCCCTTGGGAATGTTCGTGATCCACGATTTTTTGTGGTTGCTATTAGCCATTAGAATGTTATTGGCATCGATTTCTTTGAAATAAACTTTTGTTGAAACATTCCCATTGTCCAATGCTGTTAATTGAAGATCTAAATAGTTAATACTCTGTGGGTTCGATACATGTGTAAAAATCAAATTTCTATCGTTCGTATTCAGATAGGAGAGAAAGGAACAGACAGACACCTCATCACCATCCCATACACACAAGATATCGTCTATATAACGACGCCAAAGGATAATTTGTTGGCTGTATGGGTTATTAGTCCAGATATTCTGTAGTTCCCACTGACCGATGTACAGGTTTGCGAAACTGGGGGCAAATCTAGTACCCATCGCAGTTCCGCAAACCTGTAAAAAGAACTCTGTCAAAAATAAAAAATAATTATGGGTCAGTATGAATTCAATGGATTTCAAGATGAACTCTATATTGAGGTGATGTAGAGTGCTGTCTGTCTCTAGAAAAAATTTCACTGACTGCAGTCCTTTATCGTGTGGTATATGTGTGTAAAGTGCTTGGACGTCACACGTGATCCATTTATATGTACTCTTCCACTCAAAGTCTTGAAATGTAAGAAGAACTGAGGATGTATCTTTTAGATGTCTACGGTGATACTGACCAATGATCAGAAAACTGTATTGAATAGGGGCCTGAATTTCTCGAGATCTAGTAGCCCAAATGGCTTTCAATTATATAGTGATCTCCACAAATTTGTGAGAAATTTAACTCTCAAACGACATTTTATAAGAATTGAAAATGATTGTCCACAAATAGTGAAGGAAAAGGAACCATTACTAGAGACTCTGGAACTTAATACAGAAGACTTGGTTTGTAGACATACCGAATTTAAGAAAAGGTCTAGATTTTACCCTGCACAATCTAAAGGGCACCATATCGACACTTTTTTTAATATGGTAAATGATGATTTCTCTAAATTGGTGCAAACCTGTAAAACAGGAGACATTAGACACAATTTAAGTCAACAAGAGAACCTGGCCCTAAAGTGTTTAAGGGACAATAATGACCTTATTATTAGACAGGCGGATAAGGGGGGCGGTGTGGTGCTCCAAAATCGTAAGGATTACGAAATGGAAGCCCACCGCCTCCTCTATGATACATCCTTCTATAAGGTATTGGATAAAGATCCCACAAGTGAGTTCACTAACCTTTTGAAGGACCTTCTAGATAAGGCTCTCTTTGATACTGTGATTACACAAGCGGAATTTGACTTTTTGTTTAATGTTTCTCCCACAATACCAGTGTTTTATCATTTGCCCAAAGTTCATAAATGTATCTCCAACCCACCCGGCCGTCCCATTATTTCGGGAATAGACTCCCTAACTGCGAATCTTTCGCAATATGTAGATTTTTTTCTACAAATATATGTTACTCAATGACCTTCCTATCTAAAAGATACATCCTCAGTTCTTCTTACATTTCAAGACTTTGAGTGGAAGAGTACATATAAATGGATCACGTGTGACGTCCAAGCACTTTACACACATATACCACACGATAAAGGACTGCAGTCAGTGAATTTTTTCTAGAGACAGACAGCACTCTACATCACCTCAATATAGAGTTCATCTTGAAATCCATTGAATTCATACTGACCCATAATTATTTTTTATTTTTGACAGAGTTCTTTTTACAGGTTTGCGGAACTGCGATGGGTACTAGATTTGCCCCCAGTTTCGCAAACCTGTACATGGGTCAGTGGGAACTACAGAATATCTGGACTAATAACCCATACAGCCAACAAATTATCCTTTGGCGTCGTTATATAGACGATATCTTGTGTGTATGGGAAGGTGATGAGGTGTCTGTCTGTTCCTTTCTCTCCTATCTGAATACTAACGATAGAAATTTGATTTTTACACATGTATCGAACCCACAGAGTATTAACTATTTAGATCTTCAATTAACAGCATTGGACAATGGGAATGTTTCAACAAAAGTTTATTTCAAAGAAATCGATGCCAACAACATTCTAATGGCTAATAGCAACCACAAAAAATCGTGGATCACGAACATTCCCAAGGGCCAATTTATTCGCGTTAAGCGAAACTGTAGTGGGGAACAAGATTTTGAGATACAATCAAAAGCATTGTTTGACAAATTTTTGGAGAGAGGGTACTCTAGTGCTAGTTTAACTAGAGATCTAGATGCAGTCCGATCTATGGATAGACAGCTGATGCTAATCCCAAGAAATAAGGAATCACATAGGGGACAAAGTAATGTGCTGGAAATACCTTTTGTTACTACATTTAACTCAATGAACAAGAAAATTGAAAGCATAATAAGAAAACATTGGGCAATTCTAAGTTCCGATCCAGTACTAAATAATCATATATCTGATTTTCCTAAATTCACCTACAGAAGGGCCAAAAATTTAAAAAATGCACTAGCACCCAGTGATGTGGGCTCTGCCCGCATAAAGCCAATTACAAAAATCTGGCTTGGGGATAAACCCCTAGGAAATTACCAATGTGGGAAGTGCTCTATTTGTAGGTATTTACATCCAGAGAAAAAAACTTTTAAATCCTTTACCACAAATGAAATCTTTGCTATTGACTCTTTTATAAATTGTAATACGACCCATGTGGTGTACATGATTAACTGTGAATGCGGCCTACAATATGTGGGTCGCACCAAAAGATGCCTTAAAATCAGGATACAGGAGCATGTTAGAAACATTAAAGCAGGTTATGAGAAACATAGTGTTTCTCGCCACTTTGCATCACATCATAATAAAGACCCGTCTAAATTAATGTTTAAAGGTATCAAAGTGGTCCCTAGGGCAAGAAGGGGAGGAGATAGAACTAAAAGTCTCTCATACCAAGAAACATTCTGGATTTATCAACTTAACTCCCTATCCCCTAAGGGGTTAAATGAAGATATAGATATCTGGTCTTTGTATTAGTTGTGTTTTTCTGCTCCTGTTTATAGATGCTGAATTGCAACGAATCATGCATGTCTTTAAACTTGTTTTATCTCTTTCAGATACTCACTGTTCGATTTTAGGATATATATCTGTTTTTATAAATTGTATTTTATTGTTGAATGTATAAAGATTGTACTAGACATCTTGTTGGTGTTAACACTCCGTAAGTGTTTCCCTGTTTCACGCAAGACTTTGTGCCTAATACATCTTCCCAAGAAGCCGCGTGTATCCTTCGCTACACCGCACTGAGTGAGCCCTTGTAGGCGGTTCGTAGAATAGTGCGACCAGACTGTGACGTCACGATCGGGCGCTCCATGGAGGAGTAGCGACACGTGACTAACGTGCTTGGATGCGGAGGTGAGCGGAGGCTGCTACACGCTGATGAGGACAGTTGCTCCAGGACTATCCGGCAGCAGAGACTGAGACCTGCCCCGTCTTGAGTGAGAGGGAGACGGCTTCCACAACTACCAGCTTGACATCAGATGAGGAGAGATCCCCTGCACCCTACAATTGAGTGAGGAGTGCCGTCTGGAGCTGTGTACTGGTGTGGTATACCCAATTACCAACTGCCTATATTTTACTCTATTGATGTACGCAGAATATATATATTTTTACAAGTAAACTTTTATTTTTATTGTACTTCACTATGTGCGTTGTGCACCTTGTTTTTTTGTCTCTTCCAGAGCAATGCCGGGTCTGCATGCAGAGCAATGCCGGGTCTGCATGCAGAGCAGTGCCGGGTCTGCATGCAGAGCAGTGCCGGGTCTGCATGGAGAGCAGTGCCGGGTCTGCATGCAGAGCAGTGCCGGGTCTGCATGCAGAGCAGTGCCGGGTCTGCATGCAGAGCAGTGCCGGGTCTGCATGCAGAGCAGTGCCGGGTCTGCATGCAGAGCAGTGCCGGGTCTGCATGCAGAGCAGTGCCGGGTCTGCATGCAGAGCAATGCTATCCCATACATTACAGCGCTGGCTCGCTGACTAACTGTATGGGGCACATGCTACAGCCTAACATGGGGAATAAAAGTGCTTTTCTTTATTATACAATCCCCGGTCCCCCAAACATACCGTTCCCCTCCCAGACATCACACCGAGATTATCTCCTGTCTGGAAGGGGTTACACCAAACATCCAGGCCACATGAGTCTCACCGAGGCGACATTACACCCGGTATTGGGGCAGTCAGCCGGGCTTCCCCTTTATTATGTGAGGCTGGTTACCCTACCGTCACACTCCCCTCACACTCACAGTATCCAGCATTCCTCTCACACTCACACTGAGCTCACAGACTGCGCGCACCTCACACTCACAGTATCCTGCATTCCTCTCACACTCACACTGACTGCGCTCACCTCACACTCACAGTATCCTGCATTCCTCTCACACTCACACTGAGCTCACAGACTGCGCGCACCTCACACTCACAGTATCCTGCATTCCTCTCACACTCACACTGACTGCGCTCACCTCACACTCACAGTATCCTGCATTCCTCTCACACTCACACTGACTGCGCGCACCTCACACTCACAGTATCCTGCATTCCTCTCACACTCACACTGACTGCGCTCACCTCACACTCACAGTATCCTGCATTCCTCTCACACTCACACTGACTGCGCGCACCTCACACTCACAGTATCCTGCATTCCTCTCACACTCACACTGAGCTCACAGACTGCGCGCACCTCACACTCACAGTATCCTGCATTCCTCTCACACTCACACTGACTGCGCTCACCTCACACTCACAGTATCCTGCATTCCTCTCACACTCACACTGAGCTCACAGACTGCGTGCACCTCACACTCACAGTATCCTGCATTCCTCTCACACTCACACTGACTGCGCTCACCTCACACTCACAGTATCCTGCATTCCTCTCACACTCACACTGACTGCGCGCACCTCACACTCACAGTATCCTGCATTCCTCTCACACTCACATTGACTGCGCTCACCTCACACTCACAGTATCCTGCATTCCTCTCACACTCACACTGACTGCGCTCACCTCACACTCACAGTATCCTGCATTCCTCTCACACTCACACTGACTGCGTGCACCTCACACTCACAGTATCCTGCATTCCTCTCACACTCACACTGAGCTCACAGACTGCGCGCACCTCACACTCACAGTATCCTGCATTCCTCTCACACTCACACTGACTGCGCTCACCTCACACTCACAGTATCCTGCATTCCTCTCACACTCACACTGAGCTCACAGACTGCGCGCACCTCACACTCACAGTATCCTGCATTCCTCTCACACTCAAACTGAGCTCACAGACTGCGCTCACCTCACACTCACAGTATCCTGCATTCCTCTCACACTCACACTGAGCTCACAGACTGCGCTCACCTCACACTCACAGTATCCTGCATTCCTCTCACACTCACACTGAGCTCACAGACTGCGCTCACCTCACACTCACAGTATCCTGCATTCCTCTCACACTCACACTGACTGCGCTCACCTCACACTCACAGTATCCTGCATTCCTCTCACACTCACACTGAGCTCACAGACTGCGCTCACCTCACACTCACAGTATCCTGCATTCCACTCACACTCACACTGAGCTCACAGACTGCGCTCACCTCACACTCACAGTATCCTGCATTCCTCTCACACTCACACTGAGCTCACAGACTGCGCTCACCTCACACTCACAGTATCCTGCATTCCTCTCACACTCACACTGAGCTCACAGACTGCGCTCACCTCACACTCACAGTATCCTGCATTCCTCTCACACTCACACTGAGCTCACAGACTGCGCTCACCTCATACTCACCAGAGTGTATACGCCGCAAAGAAAGGCACGTAGAAGGCCTGTTTCTCTGGGAAGTGTTTGAGCGTCACCAGCACCGCGTAACAGAACCAGATGTAGGCCAAGAACTGCAGGGCGATGTTCCCGTATCCAGCCGGGGACTCGTACGTATACAGGACCTGCGCCGGGTCAAAGAACTGCAGGGTGACACAGAGTGACAGTGTGACACGTATACAGGACCTGCGCCGGGTCACAGAACTGCAGGGTGACACAGAGTGACAGTGTGACACGTATACAGGACCTGCGCCGGGTCAAAGAACTGCAGGGTGACACAGAGTGACAGTGTGACACGTATACAGGACCTGCGCCGGGTCAAAGAACTGCAGGGTGACACAGAGTGACAGTGTGACACGTATACAGGACCTGCGCCGGGTCAAAGAACTGCAGGGTGACACAGAGTGACAGTGTGACACGTATACAGGACCTGCGCCGGGTCAAAGAACTGCAGGGACAGGGTGACACAGAGTGACAGTGTGACACGTATACAGGACCTGCGCCGTGTCACAGAACTGCAGGGTGACACAGAGTGACAGTGTGACACGTATACAGGACCTGCGCCGTGTCACAGAACTGCAGGGTGACACAGAGTGACAGTGTGACACGTATACAGGACCTGCGCCGGGTCAAAGAACTGCAGGGTGACACAGAGTGACAGTGTGACACGTATACAGGACCTGCGCCGGGTCAAAGAACTGCAGGGTGACACAGAGTGACAGTGTGACACGTATACAGGACCTGCGCCGGGTCACAGAACTGCAGGGTGACACAGAGTGACAGTGTGACACGTATACAGGACCTGCGCCGGGTCAAAGAACTGCAGGGTGACACAGAGTGACAGTGTGACACGTATACAGGACCTGCGCCGGGTCACAGAACTGCAGGGTGACACAGAGTGACAGTGTGACACGTATACAGGACCTGCGCCGGGTCACAGAACTGCAGGGTGACACAGAGTGACAGTGTGACACGTATACAGGACCTGCGCCGGGTCACAGAACTGCAGGGTGACACAGAGTGACAGTGTGACACGTATACAGGACCTGCGCCGGGTCAAAGAACTGCAGGGTGACACAGAGTGACAGTGTGACACGTATACAGGAGCTGCGCGTGTCACAGAACTGCAGGGTGACACAGAGTGACAGTGTGACACGTATACAGGACCTGCCCGGGTCAAAGAACTGCAGGGTGACACAGAGTGACAGTGTGACACGTATACAGGACCTGCGCCGGGTCACAGAACTGCAGGGACAGGGTGACACAGAGTGACAGTGTGACACGTATACAGGACCTGCGCCGGGTCAAAGAACTGCAGGGTGACACAGAGTGACAGTGTGACACGTATACAGGACCTGCGCCGGGTCAAAGAACTGCAGGGACAGGGTGACACAGAGTGACAGTGTGACACGTATACAGGAGCTGCGCGTGTCACAGAACTGCAGGGTGACACAGAGTGACAGTGTGACACGTATACAGGACCTGCGCCGGGTCAAAGAACTGCAGGGACAGGGTGACACAGAGTGACAGTGTGACACGTATACAGGACCTGCGCCGGGTCACAGAACTGCAGGGTGACACAGAGTGACAGTGTGACACGTATACAGGACCTGCGCCGGGTCAAAGAACGGCAGGGTGACACAGAGTGACAGTGTGACACGTATACAGGACCTGCGCCGGGTCACAGAACTGCAGGGACAGGGTGACACAGAGTGACAGTGTGACACGTATACAGGACCTGCGCCGGGTCAAAGAACTGCAGGGTGACACAGAGTGACAGTGTGACACGTATACAGGACCTGCGCCGTGTCACAGAACTGCAGGGTGACACAGAGTGACAGTGTGACACATATACAGGACCTGCGCCGGGTCAAAGAACTGCAGGGTGACACAGAGTGACAGTGTGACACGTATACAGGACCTGCGCCGGGTCAAAGAACTGCAGGGTGACACAGAGTGACAGTGTGACACGTATACAGGACCTGCGCCGGGTCAAAGAACTGCAGGGTGACACAGAGTGACAGTGTGACACGTATACAGGACCTGCGCCGGGTCAAAGAACTGCAGGGTGACACAGAGTGACAGTGTGACACGTATACAGGACCTGCGCCGGGTCAAAGAACTGCAGGGACAGGGTGACACAGAGTGACAGTGTGACACGTATACAGGACCTGCGCCGTGTCACAGAACTGCAGGGTGACACAGAGTGACAGTGTGACACGTATACAGGACCTGCGCCGTGTCACAGAACTGCAGGGTGACACAGAGTGACAGTGTGACACGTATACAGGACCTGCGCCGGGTCAAAGAACTGCAGGGTGACACAGAGTGACAGTGTGACACGTATACAGGACCTGCGCCGGGTCAAAGAACTGCAGGGTGACACAGAGTGACAGTGTGACACGTATACAGGACCTGCGCCGGGTCACAGAACTGCAGGGTGACACAGAGTGACAGTGTGACACGTATACAGGACCTGCGCCGGGTCAAATAACTGCAGGGTGACACAGAGTGACAGTGTGACACGTATACAGGACCTGCGCCGGGTCAAAGAACTGCAGGGTGACACAGAGTGACAGTGTGACACGTATACAGGACCTGCGCCGGGTCAAAGAACTGCAGGGTGACACAGAGTGACAGTGTGACACGTATACAGGACCTGCGCCGGGTCAAAGAACTGCAGGGACAGGGTGACACAGAGTGACAGTGTGACACGTATACAGGACCTGCGCCGTGTCACAGAACTGCAGGGTGACACAGAGTGACAGTGTGACACGTATACAGGACCTGCGCCGTGTCACAGAACTGCAGGGTGACACAGAGTGACAGTGTGACACGTATACAGGACCTGCGCCGGGTCAAAGAACTGCAGGGTGACACAGAGTGACAGTGTGACACGTATACAGGACCTGCGCCGGGTCAAAGAACTGCAGGGTGACACAGAGTGACAGTGTGACACGTATACAGGACCTGCGCCGGGTCACAGAACTGCAGGGTGACACAGAGTGACAGTGTGACACGTATACAGGACCTGCGCCGGGTCAAAGAACTGCAGGGTGACACAGAGTGACAGTGTGACACGTATACAGGACCTGCGCCGGGTCACAGAACTGCAGGGTGACACAGAGTGACAGTGTGACACGTATACAGGACCTGCGCCGGGTCACAGAACTGCAGGGTGACACAGAGTGACAGTGTGACACGTATACAGGACCTGCGCCGGGTCACAGAACTGCAGGGTGACACAGAGTGACAGTGTGACACGTATACAGGACCTGCGCCGGGTCAAAGAACTGCAGGGTGACACAGAGTGACAGTGTGACACGTATACAGGAGCTGCGCGTGTCACAGAACTGCAGGGTGACACAGAGTGACAGTGTGACACGTATACAGGACCTGCGCCGGGTCAAAGAACTGCAGGGTGACACAGAGTGACAGTGTGACACGTATACAGGACCTGCGCCGGGTCACAGAACTGCAGGGACAGGGTGACACAGAGTGACAGTGTGACACGTATACAGGACCTGCGCCGGGTCAAAGAACTGCAGGGTGACACAGAGTGACAGTGTGACACGTATACAGGACCTGCGCCGGGTCAAAGAACTGCAGGGACAGGGTGACACAGAGTGACAGTGTGACACGTATACAGGAGCTGCGCGTGTCACAGAACTGCAGGGTGACACAGAGTGACAGTGTGACACGTATACAGGACCTGCGCCGGGTCAAAGAACTGCAGGGACAGGGTGACACAGAGTGACAGTGTGACACGTATACAGGACCTGCGCCGGGTCACAGAACTGCAGGGTGACACAGAGTGACAGTGTGACACGTATACAGGACCTGCGCCGGGTCAAAGAACTGCAGGGTGACACAGAGTGACAGTGTGACACGTATACAGGACCTGCGCCGGGTCACAGAACTGCAGGGACAGGGTGACACAGAGTGACAGTGTGACACGTATACAGGACCTGCGCCGGGTCAAAGAACTGCAGGGTGACACAGAGTGACAGTGTGACACGTATACAGGACCTGCGCCGTGTCACAGAACTGCAGGGTGACACAGAGTGACAGTGTGACACATATACAGGACCTGCGCCGGGTCAAAGAACTGCAGGGTGACACAGAGTGACAGTGTGACACGTATACAGGACCTGCGCCGGGTCAAAGAACTGCAGGGTGACACAGAGTGACAGTGTGACACGTATACAGGACCTGCGCCGGGTCAAAGAACTGCAGGGTGACACAGAGTGACAGTGTGACACGTATACAGGACCTGCGCCGGGTCACAGAACTGCAGGGTGACACAGAGTGACAGTGTGACACGTATACAGGACCTGCGCCGGGTCAAAGAACTGCAGGGTGACACAGAGTGACAGTGTGACACGTATACAGGACCTGCGCCGGGTCACAGAACTGCAGGGTGACACAGAGTGACCGTGTGACACGTATACAGGACCTGCGCCGGGTCACAGAACTGCAGGGTGACACAGAGTGACAGTGTGACACGTATACAGGACCTGCGCCGGGTCACAGAACTGCAGGGTGACACAGAGTGACAGTGTGACACGTATACAGGACCTGCGCCGGGTCAAAGAACTGCAGGGTGACACAGAGTGACAGTGTGACACGTATACAGGAGCTGCGCGTGTCACAGAACTGCAGGGTGACACAGAGTGACAGTGTGACACGTATACAGGACCTGCGCCGGGTCAAAGAACTGCAGGGTGACACAGAGTGACAGTGTGACACGTATACAGGACCTGCGCCGGGTCACAGAACTGCAGGGACAGGGTGACACAGAGTGACAGTGTGACACGTATACAGGACCTGCGCCGGGTCAAAGAACTGCAGGGTGACACAGAGTGACAGTGTGACACGTATACAGGACCTGCGCCGGGTCAAAGAACTGCAGGGACAGGGTGACACAGAGTGACAGTGTGACACGTATACAGGAGCTGCGCGTGTCACAGAACTGCAGGGTGACACAGAGTGACAGTGTGACACGTATACAGGACCTGCACCGGGTCAAAGAACTGCAGGGACAGGGTGACACAGAGTGACAGTGTGACACGTATACAGGACCTGCGCCGGGTCACAGAACTGCAGGGTGACACAGAGTGACAGTGTGACACGTATACAGGACCTGCGCCGGGTCAAAGAACTGCAGGGTGACACAGAGTGACAGTGTGACACGTATACAGGACCTGCGCCGGGTCACAGAACTGCAGGGACAGGGTGACACAGAGTGACAGTGTGACACGTATACAGGACCTGCGCCGGGTCAAAGAACTGCAGGGTGACACAGAGTGACAGTGTGACACGTATACAGGACCTGCGCCGTGTCACAGAATTGCAGGGTGACACAGAGTGACAGTGTGACACATATACAGGACCTGCGCCGGGTCAAAGAACTGCAGGGTGACACAGAGTGACAGTGTGACACGTATACAGGACCTGCGCCGGGTCAAAGAACTGCAGGGTGACACAGAGTGACAGTGTGACACGTATACAGGACCTGCGCCGGGTCAAAGAACTGCAGGGTGACACAGAGTGACAGTGTGACACGTATACAGGACCTGCGCCGGGTCAAAGAACTGCAGGGTGACACAGAGTGACAGTGTGACACGTATACAGGACCTGCGCCGGGTCAAAGAACTGCAGGGTGACACAGAGTGACAGTGTGACACGTATACAGGACCTGCGCCGGGTCAAAGAACTGCAGGGTGACACAGAGTGACAGTGTGACACGTATACAGGACCTGCGCCGGGTCAAAGAACTGCAGGGTGACACAGAGTGACAGTGTGACACGTATACAGGACCTGCGCGTATCACAGAACTGCAGGGTGACACAGAGTGACAGTGTGACACGTATACAGGACCTGCGCCGGGTCACAGAACTGCAGGGTGACACAGAGTGACAGTGTGACACGTATACAGGACCTGCGCCGGGTCAAAGAACTGCAGGGTGACACAGAGTGACAGTGTGACACGTATACAGGACCTGCGCCGGGTCACAGAACTGCAGGGACAGGGTGACACAGAGTGACAGTGTGACACGTATACAGGACCTGCGCCGGGTCAAAGAACTGCAGGGACAGGGTGACACAGAGTGACAGTGTGACACGTATACAGGACCTGCGCCGGGTCAAAGAACTGCAGGGACAGGGTGACACAGAGTGACAGTGTGACACGTATACAGGACCTGCGCCGGGTCAAAGAACTGCAGGGTGACACAGAGTGACAGTGTGACACGTATACAGGACCTGCGCGTATCACAGAACTGCAGGGTGACACAGAGTGACAGTGTGACACGTATACAGGACCTGCGCCGGGTCAAAGAACTGCAGGGTGACACAGAGTGACAGTGTGACACGTATACAGGACCTGCGCCGGGTCAAAGAACTGCAGGGTGACACAGAGTGACAGTGTGACACGTATACAGGACCTGCGCCGGGTCAAAGAACTGCAGGGTGACACAGAGTGACAGTGTGACACGTATACAGGACCTGCGCCGGGTCACAGAACTGCAGGGTGACACAGAGTGACAGTGTGACACGTATACAGGACCTGCGCCGGGTCACAGAACTGCAGGGACAGGGTGACACAGAGTGACAGTGTGACACGTATACAGGACCTGCGCCGGGTCAAAGAACTGCAGGGACAGGGTGACACAGAGTGACAGTGTGACACGTATACAGGACCTGCGCCGGGTCAAAGAACTGCAGGGACAGGGTGACACAGAGTGACAGTGTGACACGTATACAGGACCTGCGCCGGGTCAAAGAACTGCAGGGTGACACAGAGTGACAGTGTGACACGTATACAGGACCTGCGCCGGGTCAAAGAACTGCAGGGTGACACAGAGTGACAGTGTGACACGTATACAGGACCTGCGCCGGGTCAAAGAACTGCAGGGACAGGGTGACACAGAGTGACAGTGTGACACGTATACAGGACCTGCACCGGGTCAAAGAACTGCAGGGACAGGGTGACACAGAGTGACAGTGTGACACGTATACAGGACCTGCGCCGGGTCAAAGAACTGCAGGGTGACACAGAGTGACAGTGTGACACGTATACAGGACCTGCGCCGGGTCACAGAACTGCAGGGTGACACAGAGTGACAGTGTGACACGTATACAGGACCTGCGCTGGGTCAAAGAACTGCAGGGTGACACAGAGTGACAGTGTGACACGTATACAGGACCTGCGCCGGGTCAAAGAACTGCAGGGTGACACAGAGTGACAGTGTGACACGTATACAGGACCTGCGCCGGGTCAAAGAACTGCAGGGTGACACAGAGTGACAGTGTGACACGTATACAGGACCTGCGCCGGGTCAAAGAACTGCAGGGTGACACAGAGTGACAGTGTGACACGTATACAGGAGCTGCGCCGGGTCAAAGAACTGCAGGGACAGGGTGACACAGAGTGACAGTGTGACACGTATACAGGACCTGCGCCGGGTCAAAGAACTGCAGGGACAGGGTGACACAGAGTGACAGTGTGACACGTATACAGGACCTGCGCCGGGTCAAAGAACTGCAGGGACAGGGTGACACAGAGTGACAGTGTGACACGTATACAGGACCTGCGCCGGGTCAAAGAACTGCAGGGTGACACAGAGTGACAGTGTGACACGTATACAGGACCTGCGCCGGGTCACAGAACTGCAGGGTGACACAGAGTGACAGTGTGACACGTATACAGGACCTGCGCCGGGTCAAAGAACTGCAGGGTGACAGTGTGACACGTATACAGGACCTGCGCCGGGTCAAAGAACTGCAGGGTGACACAGAGTGACAGTGTGACACGTACTGTATACAGGACCTGCGCCGGGTCAAAGAACTGCAGGGTGACACAGAGTGACATTGTGACACGTATACAGGACCTGCGCCGGGTCAAAGAACTGCAGGGTGACACAGAGTGACAGTGTGACACGTATACAGGACCTGCGGCGGGTCAAAGAACTGCAGGGTGACACAGAGTGACAGTGTGACACGTATACAGGACCTGCGCCGGGTCAAAGAACTGCAGGGTGACACAGAGTGACAGTGTGACACGTATACAGGACCTGCGCCGGGTCACAGAACTGCAGGGACAGGGTGACACAGAGTGACAGTGTGACACGTATACAGGACCTGCGCCGGGTCACAGAACTGCAGGGACAGGGTGACACAGAGTGACAGTGTGACACGTATACAGGACCTGCGCCGGGTCACAGAATTGCAGGGACAGGGTGACACAGAGTGACAGTGTGACACGTATACAGGACCTGCGCCGGGTCAAAGAACTGCAGGGTGACACAGAGTGACAGTGTGACACGTATACAGGACCTGCGCCGGGTCAAAGAACTGCAGGGTGACACAGAGTGACAGTGTGACACGTATACAGGACCTGCGCCGGGTCACAGAACTGCAGGGACAGGGTGACACAGAGTGACAGTGTGACACGTATACAGGACCTGCGCCGGGTCAAAGAACTGCAGGGTGACACAGAGTGACAGTGTGACACGTATACAGGACCTGCGCCGTGTCACAGAACTGCAGGGTGACACAGAGTGACAGTGTGACACGTATACAGGACCTGCGCCGGGTCACAGAACTGCAGGGTGACACAGAGTGACAGTGTGACACGTATACAGGAGCTGCGCGTGTCACAGAACTGCAGGGTGACACAGAGTGACAGTGTGACACGTATACAGGACCTGCGCCGGGTCAAAGAACTGCAGGGTGACACAGAGTGACAGTGTGACACGTATACAGGACCTGCGCCAGGTCACAGAACTGCAGGGTGACACAGAGTGACAGTGTGACACGTATACAGGACCTGCGCCGGGTCAAAGAACTGCAGGGTGACACAGTGACACAGAGTGACAGTGTGACACATATACAGGACCTGCGCCGGGTCACAGAACTGCAGGGTGACACAGAGTGACAGTGTGACACGTATACAGGACCTGCGCCGGGTCAAAGAACTGCAGGGTGACACAGAGTGACAGTGTGACACGTATACAAGACCTGCCCCGGGTCAAAGAACTGCAGGGTGACACAGAGTGACAGTGTGACACGTATACAGGACCTGCGCCGGGTCAAAGAACTGCAGGGTGACACAGAGTGACAGTGTGACACGTATACAGGACCTGCGCCGTGTCACAGAACTGCAGGGTGACACAGAGTGACAGTGTGACACATATACAGGACCTGCGCCGGGTCAAAGAACTGCAGGGTGACACAGAGTGACAGTGTGACACGTATACAGGACCTGCGCCGGGTCAAAGAACTGCAGGGTGACACAGAGTGACAGTGTGACACGTATACAGGACCTGCGCCGGGTCAAAGAACTGCAGGGTGACACAGAGTGACAGTGTGACACGTATACAGGACCTGCGCCGGGTCAAAGAACTGCAGGGTGACACAGAGTGACAGTGTGACACGTATACAGGACCTGCGCCGGGTCAAAGAACTGCAGGGTGACACAGAGTGACAGTGTGACACGTATACAGGACCTGCGCCGGGTCAAAGAACTGCAGGGTGACACAGAGTGACAGTGTGACACGTATACAGGACCTGCGCCGGGTCAAAGAACTGCAGGGTGACACAGAGTGACAGTGTGACACGTATACAGGACCTGCGCGTATCACAGAACTGCAGGGTGACACAGAGTGACAGTGTGACACGTATACAGGACCTGCGCCGGGTCACAGAACTGCAGGGTGACACAGAGTGACAGTGTGACACGTATACAGGACCTGCGCCGGGTCAAAGAACTGCAGGGTGACACAGAGTGACAGTGTGACACGTATACAGGACCTGCGCCGGGTCACAGAACTGCTGGGACAGGGTGACACAGAGTGACAGTGTGACACGTATACAGGACCTGCGCCGGGTCAAAGAACTGCAGGGACAGGGTGACACAGAGTGACAGTGTGACACGTATACAGGACCTGCGCCGGGTCAAAGAACTGCAGGGACAGGGTGACACAGAGTGACAGTGTGACACGTATACAGGACCTGCGCCGGGTCAAAGAACTGCAGGGTGACACAGAGTGACAGTGTGACACGTATACAGGACCTGCGCGTATCACAGAACTGCAGGGTGACACAGAGTGACAGTGTGACACGTATACAGGACCTGCGCCGGGTCAAAGAACTGCAGGGTGACACAGAGTGACAGTGTGACACGTATACAGGACCTGCGCCGGGTCAAAGAACTGCAGGGTGACACAGAGTGACAGTGTGACACGTATACAGGACCTGCGCCGGGTCAAAGAACTGCAGGGTGACACAGAGTGACAGTGTGACACGTATACAGGACCTGCGCCGGGTCACAGAACTGCAGGGTGACACAGAGTGACAGTGTGACACGTATACAGGACCTGCGCCGGGTCACAGAACTGCAGGGACAGGGTGACACAGAGTGACAGTGTGACACGTATACAGGACCTGCGCCGGGTCAAAGAACTGCAGGGACAGGGTGACACAGAGTGACAGTGTGACACGTATACAGGACCTGCGCCGGGTCAAAGAACTGCAGGGACAGGGTGACACAGAGTGACAGTGTGACACGTATACAGGACCTGCGCCGGGTCAAAGAACTGCAGGGTGACACAGAGTGACAGTGTGACACGTATACAGGACCTGCGCCGGGTCAAAGAACTGCAGGGTGACACAGAGTGACAGTGTGACACGTATACAGGACCTGCGCCGGGTCAAAGAACTGCAGGGACAGGGTGACACAGAGTGACAGTGTGACACGTATACAGGACCTGCGCCGGGTCACAGAAATGCAGGGACAGGGTGACACAGAGTGACAGTGTGACACGTATACAGGACCTGCGCCGGGTCAAAGAACTGCAGGGTGACACAGAGTGACAGTGTGACACGTATACAGGACCTGCGCCGGGTCACAGAACTGCAGGGTGACACAGAGTGACAGTGTGACACGTATACAGGACCTGCGCCGGGTCAAAGAACTGCAGGGTGACACAGAGTGACAGTGTGACACGTATACAGGACCTGCGCCGGGTCAAAGAACTGCAGGGTGACACAGAGTGACAGTGTGACACGTATACAGGACCTGCGCCGGGTCAAAAAACTGCAGGGTGACACAGAGTGACAGTGTGACACGTATACAGGACCTGCGCCGGGTCAAAGAACTGCAGGGTGACACAGAGTGACAGTGTGACACGTATACAGGAGCTGCGCCGGGTCAAAGAACTGCAGGGACAGGGTGACACAGAGTGACAGTGTGACACGTATACAGGACCTGCGCCGGGTCAAAGAACTGCAGGGACAGGGTGACACAGAGTGACAGTGTGACACGTATACAGGACCTGCGCCGGGTCAAAGAACTGCAGGGACAGGGTGACACAGAGTGACAGTGTGACACGTATACAGGACCTGCGCCGGGTCAAAGAACTGCAGGGTGACACAGAGTGACAGTGTGACACGTATACAGGACCTGCGCCGGGTCACAGAACTGCAGGGTGACACAGAGTGACAGTGTGACACGTATACAGGACCTGCGCCGGGTCAAAGAACTGCAGGGTGACAGTGTGACACGTATACAGGACCTGCGCCGGGTCAAAGAACTGCAGGGTGACACAGAGTGACAGTGTGACACGTACTGTATACAGGACCTGCGCCGGGTCAAAGAACTGCAGGGGACACAGAGTGACATTGTGACACGTATACAGGACCTGCGCCGGGTCAAAGAACTGCAGGGTGACACAGAGTGACAGTGTGACACGTATACAGGACCTGCGGCGGGTCAAAGAACTGCAGGGTGACACAGAGTGACAGTGTGACACGTATACAGGACCTGCGCCGGGTCAAAGAACTGCAGGGTGACACAGAGTGACAGTGTGACACGTATACAGGACCTGCGCCGGGTCACAGAACTGCAGGGACAGGGTGACACAGAGTGACAGTGTGACACGTATACAGGACCTGCGCCGGGTCACAGAACTGCAGGGACAGGGTGACACAGAGTGACAGTGTGACACGTATACAGGACCTGCGCCGGGTCACAGAATTGCAGGGACAGGGTGACACAGAGTGACAGTGTGACACGTATACAGGACCTGCGCCTGGTCAAAGAACTGCAGGGTGACACAGAGTGACAGTGTGACACGTATACAGGACCTGCGCCGGGTCAAAGAACTGCAGGGTGACACAGAGTGACAGTGTGACACGTATACAGGACCTGCGCCGGGTCACAGAACTGCAGGGACAGGGTGACACAGAGTGACAGTGTGACACGTATACAGGACCTGCGCCGGGTCAAAGAACTGCAGGGTGACACAGAGTGACAGTGTGACACGTATACAGGACCTGCGCCGTGTCACAGAACTGCAGGGTGACACAGAGTGACAGTGTGACACGTATACAGGACCTGCGCCGGGTCACAGAACTGCAGGGTGACACAGAGTGACAGTGTGACACGTATACAGGAGCTGCGCGTGTCACAGAACTGCAGGGTGACACAGAGTGACAGTGTGACACGTATACAGGACCTGCGCCGGGTCAAAGAACTGCAGGGTGACACAGAGTGACAGTGTGACACGTATACAGGACCTGCGCCGGGTCACAGAACTGCAGGGTGACACAGAGTGACAGTGTGACACGTATACAGGACCTGCGCCGGGTCAAAGAACTGCAGGGTGACACAGTGACACAGAGTGACAGTGTGACACGTATACAGGACCTGCGCCGGGTCACAGAACTGCAGGGTGACACAGAGTGACAGTGTGACACGTATACAGGACCTGCGCCGGGTCAAAGAACTGCAGGGTGACACAGAGTGACAGTGTGACACGTATACAAGACCTGCCCCGGGTCAAAGAACTGCAGGGTGACACAGAGTGACAGTGTGACACGTATACAGGACCTGCGCCGTGTCACAGAACTGCAGGGTGACACAGAGTGACAGTGTGACACGTATACAGGACCTGCGCCGGGTCAAAGAACTGCAGGGTGACACAGAGTGACAGTGTGACACGTATACAGGACCTGCGCGTATCACAGAACTGCAGGGTGACACAGAGTGACAGTGTGACATGTATACAGGACCTGCGCCGGGTCACAGAACTGCAGGGTGACACAGAGTGACAGTGTGACACGTATACAGGACCTGCGCCGGGTCAAAGAACTGCAGGGTGACACAGAGTGACAGTGTGACACGTATACAGGACCTGCGCCGGGTCACAGAACTGCAGGGTGACACAGAGTGACAGTGTGACACGTATACAGGACCTGCGCCGGGTCAAAGAACTGCAGGGTGACACAGAGTGACAGTGTGACACGTATACAGGACCTGCCCCGGGTCAAAGAACTGCAGGGTGACACAGAGTGACAGTGTGACACGTATACAGGACCTGCGCCGTGTCACAGAACTGCAGGGTGACACAGAGTGACAGTGTGACACGTATACAGGACCTGCGCCGGGTCAAAGAACTGCAGGGTGACACAGAGTGACAGTGTGACACGTATACAGGACCTGCGCCGGGTCAAAGAACTGCAGGGTGACACAGAGTGACAGTGTGACACGTATACAGGACCTGCGCCGGGTCACAGAACTGCAGGGTGACACAGAGTGACAGTGTGACACGTATACAGGACCTGCGCCGTGTCACAGAACTGCAGGGTGACACAGAGTGACAGTGTGACACGTATACAGGACCTGCCCCGGGTCAAAGAACTGCAGGGTGACACAGAGTGACAGTGTGACACGTATACAGGACCTGCGCTGGGTCAAAGAACTGCAGGGTGACACAGAGTGACAGTGTGACACGTATACAGGACCTGCGCCGGGTCAAAGAACTGCAGGGTGACACAGAGTGACAGTGTGACACGTATACAGGACCTGCGCCGGGTCAAAGAACTGCAGGGTGACACAGAGTGACAGTGTGACACGTATACAGGACCTGCGCGTATCACAGAACTGCAGGGTGACACAGAGTGACAGTGTGACACGTATACAGGACCTGCGCCGGGTCACAGAACTGCAGGGTGACACAGAGTGACAGTGTGACACGTATACAGGACCTGCGCCGGGTCAAAGAACTGCAGGGTGACACAGAGTGACAGTGTGACACGTATACAGGACCTGCGCCGGGTCACAGAACTGCTGGGACAGGGTGACACAGAGTGACAGTGTGACACGTATACAGGACCTGCGCCGGGTCAAAGAACTGCAGGGACAGGGTGACACAGAGTGACAGTGTGACACGTATACAGGACCTGCGCCGGGTCAAAGAACTGCAGGGACAGGGTGACACAGAGTGACAGTGTGACACGTATACAGGACCTGCGCCGGGTCAAAGAACTGCAGGGTGACACAGAGTGACAGTGTGACACGTATACAGGACCTGCGCGTATCACAGAACTGCAGGGTGACACAGAGTGACAGTGTGACACGTATACAGGACCTGCGCCGGGTCAAAGAACTGCAGGGTGACACAGAGTGACAGTGTGACACGTATACAGGACCTGCGCCGGGTCAAAGAACTGCAGGGTGACACAGAGTGACAGTGTGACACGTATACAGGACCTGCGCCGGGTCAAAGAACTGCAGGGTGACACAGAGTGACAGTGTGACACGTATACAGGACCTGCGCCGGGTCACAGAACTGCAGGGTGACACAGAGTGACAGTGTGACACGTATACAGGACCTGCGCCGGGTCACAGAACTGCAGGGACAGGGTGACACAGAGTGACAGTGTGACACGTATACAGGACCTGCGCCGGGTCAAAGAACTGCAGGGACAGGGTGACACAGAGTGACAGTGTGACACGTATACAGGACCTGCGCCGGGTCAAAGAACTGCAGGGACAGGGTGACACAGAGTGACAGTGTGACACGTATACAGGACCTGCGCCGGGTCAAAGAACTGCAGGGTGACACAGAGTGACAGTGTGACACGTATACAGGACCTGCGCCGGGTCAAAGAACTGCAGGGTGACACAGAGTGACAGTGTGACACGTATACAGGACCTGCGCCGGGTCAAAGAACTGCAGGGACAGGGTGACACAGAGTGACAGTGTGACACGTATACAGGACCTGCGCCGGGTCACAGAAATGCAGGGACAGGGTGACACAGAGTGACAGTGTGACACGTATACAGGACCTGCGCCGGGTCAAAGAACTGCAGGGTGACACAGAGTGACAGTGTGACACGTATACAGGACCTGCGCCGGGTCACAGAACTGCAGGGTGACACAGAGTGACAGTGTGACACGTATACAGGACCTGCGCCGGGTCAAAGAACTGCAGGGTGACACAGAGTGACAGTGTGACACGTATACAGGACCTGCGCCGGGTCAAAGAACTGCAGGGTGACACAGAGTGACAGTGTGACACGTATACAGGACCTGCGCCGGGTCAAAGAACTGCAGGGTGACACAGAGTGACAGTGTGACACGTATACAGGACCTGCGCCGGGTCAAAGAACTGCAGGGTGACACAGAGTGACAGTGTGACACGTATACAGGAGCTGCGCCGGGTCAAAGAACTGCAGGGACAGGGTGACACAGAGTGACAGTGTGACACGTATACAGGACCTGCGCCGGGTCAAAGAACTGCAGGGACAGGGTGACACAGAGTGACAGTGTGACACGTATACAGGACCTGCGCCGGGTCAAAGAACTGCAGGGACAGGGTGACACAGAGTGACAGTGTGACACGTATACAGGACCTGCGCCGGGTCAAAGAACTGCAGGGTGACACAGAGTGACAGTGTGACACGTATACAGGACCTGCGCCGGGTCACAGAACTGCAGGGTGACACAGAGTGACAGTGTGACACGTATACAGGACCTGCGCCGGGTCAAAGAACTGCAGGGTGACAGTGTGACACGTATACAGGACCTGCGCCGGGTCAAAGAACTGCAGGGTGACACAGAGTGACAGTGTGACACGTACTGTATACAGGACCTGCGCCGGGTCAAAGAACTGCAGGGGACACAGAGTGACATTGTGACACGTATACAGGACCTGCGCCGGGTCAAAGAACTGCAGGGTGACACAGAGTGACAGTGTGACACGTATACAGGACCTGCGGCGGGTCAAAGAACTGCAGGGTGACACAGAGTGACAGTGTGACACGTATACAGGACCTGCGCCGGGTCACAGAACTGCAGGGACAGGGTGACACAGAGTGACAGTGTGACACGTATACAGGACCTGCGCCGGGTCACAGAATTGCAGGGACAGGGTGACACAGAGTGACAGTGTGACACGTATACAGGACCTGCGCCGGGTCAAAGAACTGCAGGGTGACACAGAGTGACAGTGTGACACGTATACAGGACCTGCGCCGGGTCAAAGAACTGCAGGGTGACACAGAGTGACAGTGTGACACGTATACAGGACCTGCGCCGGGTCACAGAACTGCAGGGACAGGGTGACACAGAGTGACAGTGTGACACGTATACAGGACCTGCGCCGGGTCAAAGAACTGCAGGGTGACACAGAGTGACAGTGTGACACGTATACAGGACCTGCGCCGTGTCACAGAACTGCAGGGTGACACAGAGTGACAGTGTGACACGTATACAGGACCTGCGCCGGGTCACAGAACTGCAGGGTGACACAGAGTGACAGTGTGACACGTATACAGGAGCTGCGCGTGTCACAGAACTGCAGGGTGACACAGAGTGACAGTGTGACACGTATACAGGACCTGCGCCGGGTCAAAGAACTGCAGGGTGACACAGAGTGACAGTGTGACACGTATACAGGACCTGCGCCGGGTCACAGAACTGCAGGGTGACACAGAGTGACAGTGTGACACGTATACAGGACCTGCGCCGGGTCAAAGAACTGCAGGGTGACACAGTGACACAGAGTGACAGTGTGACACGTATACAGGACCTGCGCCGGGTCACAGAACTGCAGGGTGACACAGAGTGACAGTGTGACACGTATACAGGACCTGCGCCGGGTCAAAGAACTGCAGGGTGACACAGAGTGACAGTGTGACACGTATACAAGACCTGCCCCGGGTCAAAGAACTGCAGGGTGACACAGAGTGACAGTGTGACACGTATACAGGACCTGCGCCGTGTCACAGAACTGCAGGGTGACACAGAGTGACAGTGTGACACGTATACAGGACCTGCGCCGGGTCAAAGAACTGCAGGGTGACACAGAGTGACAGTGTGACACGTATACAGGACCTGCGCGTATCACAGAACTGCAGGGTGACACAGAGTGACAGTGTGACATGTATACAGGACCTGCGCCGGGTCACAGAACTGCAGGGTGACACAGAGTGACAGTGTGACACGTATACAGGACCTGCGCCGGGTCAAAGAACTGCAGGGTGACACAGAGTGACAGTGTGACACGTATACAGGACCTGCGCCGGGTCACAGAACTGCAGGGTGACACAGAGTGACAGTGTGACACGTATACAGGACCTGCGCCGGGTCAAAGAACTGCAGGGTGACACAGAGTGACAGTGTGACACGTATACAGGACCTGCCCCGGGTCAAAGAACTGCAGGGTGACACAGAGTGACAGTGTGACACGTATACAGGACCTGCGCCGTGTCACAGAACTGCAGGGTGACACAGAGTGACAGTGTGACACGTATACAGGACCTGCGCCGGGTCAAAGAACTGCAGGGTGACACAGAGTGACAGTGTGACACGTATACAGGACCTGCGCCGGGTCAAAGAACTGCAGGGTGACACAGAGTGACAGTGTGACACGTATACAGGACCTGCGCCGGGTCACAGAACTGCAGGGTGACACAGAGTGACAGTGTGACACGTATACAGGACCTGCGCCGTGTCACAGAACTGCAGGGTGACACAGAGTGACAGTGTGACACGTATACAGGACCTGCCCCGGGTCAAAGAACTGCAGGGTGACACAGAGTGACAGTGTGACACGTATACAGGACCTGCGCTGGGTCAAAGAACTGCAGGGGTGACACAGAATGACAGTGTGACACGTATACAGGACCTGCGCCGGGTCACAGAACTGCAGGGTGACACAGAGTGACAGTGTGACACGTATACAGGACCTGCGCCGGGTCAAAGAACTGCAGGGTGACACAGAGTGACAGTGTGACACGTATACAGGACCTGCGCCGGGTCAAAGAACTGCAGGGTGACACAGAGTGACAGTGTGACACGTATACAGGACCTGCGCCGGGTCACAGAACTGCTAAAGAATATGTGGGGTATGAACCCCAGAAGCCGCCTGGTCCTGTGTCCCCACTAACATCGGTGGACGTCTCAGCCCTCCTGTTACCAGCAGGTATCATGCACCACATGAACCGTAATGGCCAAATCTCCCAGGGGGGGGGGGATATGTATATATGTAAACATGTATTATTTGTCAACTTAACTCTATGCCCAGGACATGCGTGAGAACGAGAGGTAACTCTCACTGTATTACTGCCTGTAACACGTTATAACTCTGTGCCCAGGACATGCGTGAGAACGAGAGGTAACTGTCACTGTATTACTGCCTGTAACACGTTATAACTCTGTGCCCAGGACATGCGTGAGAACGTGAGGTAACTCTCACTGTATTACTGCCTGTAACACGTTATATCTCTGTGCCCAGGACATGCGGGAGAACGAGAGGTAACTCTCACTGTATTACTGCCTGTAACACATGTTATAACTCTGTGCCCAGGACATGCGTGAGAACGAGAGGTAACACTCACTGTATTACTGCCTGTAACACATGTTATAACTCTGTGCCCAGGACATGCGTGAGAACGAGAGGTAACTCTCACTGTATTACTTCCTGTAACACGTTATAACTCTGTGCCCAGGACATGCGTGAGCAAGTGAGGTAATTCTCACTGTATTACTGCCTGTAACATGTTATAACTCTGTGCCCAGGACATGCGTGAGAACGAGAGGTAACTCTCACTGTATTACTGCCTGTAACACATGTTATAACTCTGTGCCCAGGACATGCGTGAGAACGAGAGGTAACTCTCACTGTATTACTGCCTGTAACACACGTTATATCTCTGTGCCCAGGACATGCGTGAGAACGAGAGGTAACTCTCACTGTATTACTGCCTGTAACACACGTTATAACTCTGTGCCCAGGACATGCGTGAGAACGAGAGGTAACTCTCACTGTATTACTGCCTGTAACACACGTTATAACTCTGTGCCCAGGACATGCGTGAGAATGAGAGGTAACTCTCACTGTATTACTGCCTGTAACACATGTTATAACTCTGTGCCCAGGACATGCGTGAGAACGAGAGGTAACTCTCACTGTATTACTGCCTGTAACACGTTATAACTCTGTGCCCAGGACATGCGTGAGAACGAGAGGGAACTCTCACTGTATTACTGCCTGTAACACACGTTATAACTCTGTGCCCAGGACATGCGTGAGAACGAGAGGTAACTCTCACTGTATTACTGCCTGTAACACGTTATAACTCTGTGCCCAGGACATGCGTGAGAACGAGAGGTAACTCTCACTGTATTACTGCCTGTAACACGTTATAACTCTGTGCCCAGGACATGCGTGAGAACGAGAGGTAACTCTCACTGTATTACTGCCTGTAACACACGTTATAACTCTGTGCCCAGGACATGCGTGAGAACGAGAGGTAACTCTCACTGTATTACTGCCTGTAACACGTTATAACTCTGTGCCCAGGACATGCGTGAGAACGATAGGTAACTCTCACTGTATTGCTGCCTGTAACATGTTATAACTCTGTGCCCAGGACATGCGTGAGAACGAGAGGTAACTCTCACTGTATTACTGCCTGTAACACATGTTATAACTCTGTGCCCAGGACATGCGTGAGAGCGAGAGGTAACTCTCACTGTATTACTGCCTGGTAACACATGTTATAAATAAATAGGGCGGGTGACAGTGTGTGTGTGGGGGAGGATACTAGGGGAGAGTATAGGGCGGGTGACACTGTGGGGGGGGGGGATACTAGGGGACAGTATAGGGAGGGTGACAGTGTGGGGGGGGGAGAGGATACTAGGGGACAGTATGGGGAGGGTGACAGTGTGGGGGGGGGAGGATACTAGGGGACAGTATGGGGAGGGTGACAGTGGGGGCGGGGGAGAGGATACTAGGGGACAGTATGGGGAGGGTGACAGTGTAGGGGGAGGATACTAGGGGACAGTATAGGGAGGGTGACAGTGTGTGGGGGGAGGATACTAGGGGACAGTATAGGGAGGGTGACAGTGTGTGGGGGGAGGATATTAGGGGACAGTATAGGGAGGGTGACAGTGTGGGGGGGGGGGAGGATACTAGGGGACAGTATAGGGAGGGTTACAGTGTGTGGGGGGAGGATACTAGGGGACAGTATAGGGAGGGTGACAGTGTGGGGGGGAGGATACTAGGGGACAGTATAGGGAGGGTGACAGTGTGTGGGGGGAGGATACTAGGGGACAGTATAGGGAGGGTGACAGTGTGTGGGGGGAGGATACTAGGGGACAGTATAGGGAGGGTGACAGTGTGGGGGGGGGGAGGATACTAAGGGACAGTATAGGGAGGGTGACAGTGTGGGGGGGGAGGATACTAAGGGACAGTATGGTGAGGGTGACAGTGTGTGTGTGGGGGGCGGATACTAGGGGACAGTATAGGGAGGGTGACAGTGTGGGGGGGGGGAGGATACTAGGGGACAGTATAGGGAGGGTGACAGTGTGGGGGGGGAGGAGGATACTAGGGGACAGTATGGGGAGGGTGACAGTGTGGGGGGGGAGGATACTAGGGGACAGTATGGGGAGGGTGACAGTGGGGGGGGGGATACTAGGGGACAGTATGGGGAGGGTGACAGTGTGGGGGGGGAGGAGGATACTAGGGGACTGTATGGGGAGGGTGACAGTGTGGGGGGGGGGGAGGATACTAGGGGACAGTATGGGGAGGGTGACAGTGTGGGGGGGGAGGATACTAGAGGACTGTATGGGGAGGGTGACAGTGTGGGGGGGGATACTAGGGGACAGTATGGGGAGGGTGACAGTGTGTGTGTGGGGGGAGGATACTAGGGGACAGTATAGGGAGGGTGACAGTGTGTGGGGGGAGGATAATAGGGGACAGTATAGGGAGGGTGACAGTGTGGGGGGGAGGATACTAGGGGACAGTATAGGGAGGGTGACAGTGTGGGGGGGGAGGAGGATACTAGGGGACAGTATGGGGAGGGTGACAGTGGGGGGGGGGATACTAGGGGACAGTATGGGGAGGGTGACAGTGTGGGGGGGGATACTAGGGGACTGTACGGGGAGGGTGACAGTGTGGGGGGGGGATACTAGGGGACAGTATGGGGAGGGTGACAGTGTGGGGGGGGGAGGATACTAGAGGACAGTATGGGGAGGGTGACATTGTGGGGGGGGATACTAGGGGACAGTATGGGGGGGGTGACAGTGTGGGGGGGGAGGATACTAGGGGACAGTATGGGGGGGGTGACAGTGTGGGGGGGGGGGGTACTAGGGGACAGTATGGGGAGGGTGACAGTGTGTGGGGGGGGATACTAGGGGACAGTATGGGGAGGGTGACTGTGTGGGGGGGGGAGGATACTAGGGAACGTGTCTCTCACCTGTGCTTCATGTATAAACAGGACAGTGTGGGTCACTGTGTATAGTGTCATATACACGGACAGCTTGATGGAGCCCAGGTGACTAATGCGGCCTCTGCAAGAAGAAATAATGTGCTGGGGTGACTCGTGTGACGCAGTGTTGGGGTGACGCAGTGCTGGGGTGGCCAGTGCTGGGGTAGCGCAGTGCTGGGGTGACGCAGTGTGATGCAGTGTTGAGGTGACGCAGTGTTGGGGTGACGCAGTGCTGGGGTAGCGCAGTATTGGAGTGACGCAGTGTTGGAGTGACGCGATGTTGGGGTGACGCAATGCTGGGGTGATGCAGTGTTGGGGTGACGCAGTGCTGGGGTGGCGCAGTGCTGGGGTGGCGCAGTGCTGGGGTGGCGCAGTGCTGGGGTGACGCAGTCCTGGGGTGACGCAGTGTTGGAGTGACGCAGTGTTGGGGTGACGCAGTGCTGGGATGGCGCAGTGTTGGAGTGACGCAGTGCTGGGGTGACGCAGTGCTGGGGTGACGCAGTGTTGGGGTGACGCAGTGTTGGGGTGGCGCAGTGTTGGGGTGGCGCAGTGTTGGGGTGACGCAGTGTTGGGGTGGCGCAGTGCTGGGGTGACGCAGTGTTGGGGTGACGCAGTGTTGGGGTGACGCAGTGTTGGGGTGGCGCAGTGTTGGGGTGATGCAGTGTTGGGGTGACGCAGTGCTGGGGTGACGCAGTGTTGGGGTGACGCAGTGCTGGGGTGACGCAGTGCTGGGGTGACGCAGTGCTGGGGTGACGCAGTGCTGGGGTGACGCAGTGCTGGGGTGACGCAGTGTTGGGGTGACGCAGTGTTGGGGTGGCGCAGTGCTGGGGTGACGCAGTGCTGGGGTGACGCAGTGCTGGGGTGACGCAGTGTTGGGGTGGCGCAGTGTTGGGGTGGCGCAGTGTTGGGGTGGCGCAGTGTTGGGGTGACGCAGTGTTGGGGTGGCGCAGTGTTGGGGTGGCGCAGTGTTGGGGTGGCGCAGTGTTGGGGTGACGCAGTGTTGGGGTGGCGCAGTGCTGGGGTGACGCAGTGCTGGGGTGACGCAGTGCTGGGGTGACGCAGTGTTGGGGTGACGCAGTGTTGGGGTGGCGCAGTGCTGGGGTGACGCAGTGTTGGGGTGACGCAGTGTTGGGGTGACGCAGTGTTGGGGTGGCACAGTGTTGGGGTGACGCAGTGTTGGGGTGACGCAGTGCTGGGGTGACGCAGTGTTGGGGTGACGCAGTGCTGGGGTGACGCAGTGCTGGGGTGATGCAGTGCTGGGGTGACGCAGTGCTGGGGTGACGCAGTGCTGGGGTGACGCAGTGCTGGGGTGACGCAGTGTTGGGGTGACGCAGTGTTGGGGTGACGCAGTGTTGGGGTGGCGCAGGGGATTGTATCACCTGGTCACAGTGAATCCTTTTCCCAGGAGAATCAGCATGAGCAGGAAGATGAGGAAACTGGCGGAAAACAGGAGCTTCGCTGCGGGAGATACACACAGTGCTGAGTATACTGGCAGGGGGCGCCCACGTATATACACACAGTGCTGAGTATACTGGCAGGGGGCGCCCACGTATACACACACACAGTGCTGAGTATACTGGCAGGGGGCGCCCACGTATATACACACACAGTGCTGAGTATACTGGCAGGGGGCGCCCACGTATATACACACACAGTGCTGAGTATACTGGCAGGGGGCGCCCACGTATATACACACACAGTGCTGAGTATACTGGCAGGGGCGCCCACGTATATACACACAGTGCTGAGAATACTGGCAGGGGGCGCGCACGTATATACACACAGTGCTGAGTATACTGGCAGGGGGCGCGCACGTATATACACACACAGTGCTGAGTATACTGGCAGGGGCTCCCACGTATATACACACAGTGCTGAGTATACTGGCAGGGGGCGCCCACGTATCTACACACACAGTGCTGAGTATACTGGCAGGGGCGCCCACGTATATACACACACAGTGCTGAGTATACTGGCAGGGGGCGCCCACGTATATACACACAGTGCTGAGTATACTGGCAGGGGGCGCCCACGTATATACACACAGTGCTGAGTATACTGGCAGGGGGCGCGCACGTATATACACACACAGTGCTGAGTATACTGGCAGGGGGCGCCCACGTATATACACACAGTGCTGAGTATACTGGCAGGGGGCGCCCACGTATATACACACAGTGCTGAGTATACTGGCAGGGGGCGCGCACGTATATACACACACAGTGCTGAGTATACTGATGGGGGTGCCACGTATATACACACACAGTGCTGAGTATACTGGCAGGGGGCGCCCACGTATATACACACAGTGCTGAGTATACTGGCAGGGGGCGCCCACGTATATATACACACAGTGCTGAGTATACTGGTGGGGGTGCCACGTATATACACACAGTGCTGAGTATACTGGCAGGGGGCGCGCACGTATATACACACAGTACTGAGTATACTGGCAGGGGGCGCGCACGTATATACACACAGTGCTGAGTATACTGGCAGGGGGCGCCCACGTATATACACACAGTGCTGAGTATACTGGCAGGGGGCGCCCACGTATATACACACACAGTGCTGAGTATACTGGTGGGGGTGCCACGTATATACACACAGTGCTGAGTATACTGGCAGGGGGCGCCCACGTATATACACACAGTGCTGAGTATACTGGTGGGGAGGCCCACATATATACACACAGTGCTGAGTATACTGGTGGGGGGCGCCCACATATATACACACAGTGCTGAGTATACTGGCAGGGGGCGCCCACGTATATACACACAGTGCTGAGTATACTGGCAGGGGGCGCCCACGTATATACACACAGTGCTGAGTATACTGGCAGGGGGCGCCCACGTATATACACACAGTGCTGAGTATACTGGCAGGGGGCGCGCACGTATATACACACAGTGCTGAGTATACTGGCAGGGGGCGCACACGTATATACACACAGTGCTGAGTATACTGGTGGGGGCGCCCACGTATATACACACAGTGCTGAGTATACTGGCAGGGGGCGCCCACGTATATACACACAGTGCTGAGTATACTGGCAGGGGGCGCCCACGTATACACACACAGTGCTGAGTATACTGGCAGGGGGCGCGCACGTATATACACACAGTGCTGAGTATACTGGCAGGGGGCGCACACGTATATACACACAGTGCTGAGTATACTGGTGGGGGCGCCCACGTATATTCACACACAGTGCTGAGTATACTGGCAGGGGCGCCCACGTATATACAGACAGTGCTGAGTATACTGGCAGGGGGCGCCCACGTATATACACACACAGTGCTGAGTATACTGGTGGGGGCGCCCACGTATATTCACACACAGTGCTGAGTATACTGGCAGGGGGCGCCCACGTATATACACACACAGTGCTGAGTATACTGGCAGGGGCGCCCACGTATATACACACACAGTGCTGAGTATACTGGCAGGGGCGCCCACGTATATACACACACAGTGCTGAGTATACTGGCAGGGGGCGCCCACGTATATACACACACAGTGCTGAGTATACTGGCAGGGGGTGCCCACGTATATACACACAGTGCTGAGTATACTGGCAGGGGGCGCGCACGTATATACACACACAGTGCTGAGTATACTGATGGGGGTGCCCATGTATATACACACACAGTGCTGAGTATACTGGCAGGGGGCGCCCACGTATATACACACAGTGCTGAGTATACTGGCAGGGGGCGCCCACGTATATACACACACAGTGCTGAGTATACTGGCAGGGGGCGCCCACGTATATACGCACAGTGCTGAGTATAGTGGCAGGGGGCGCCCACGTATATACACACAGTGCTGAGTATACTGGCAGGGGGCGCCCACGTATATACACACACAGTGCTGAGTATACTGGTGGGGGTGCCACGTATATACACACAGTGCTGAGTATACTGGCAGGGGGCGCCCACGTATATACACACACAGTGCTGAGTATACTGGTGGGGGCGCCCACGTATATTCACACACAGTGCTGAGTATACTGGCAGGGGGCGCCCACGTATATACACACAGTGCTGAGTATACTGGCAGGGGCGCCCCACGTATATACACACACAGTGCTGAGTATACTGGCAGGGGGTGCCCACGTATATACACACAGTGCTGAGTATACTGGCAGGGGGCGCCCACGTATATACACACAGTGCTGAGTATACTGGCAGGGGGCGCCCACGTATATACACACAGTGCTGAGTATACTGGCAGGGGGCGCCCACGTATATACACACAGTGCTGAGTATACTGGCAGGGGGTGCCCACGTATATACACACAGTGCTGAGTATACTGGCAGGGGGCGCCCACGTATATACACACAGTGCTGAGTATACTGGTGGGGGGCGCCCACGTATATACACACAGTGCTGAGTATACTGGCAGGGGGCGCCCACGTATATACACACAGTGCTGAGTATACTGGCAGGGGGCGCCCACGTATATATACACACAGTGCTGAGTATACTGGTGGGGGGCGCCCACGTATATACACACAGTGCTGAGTATACTGGCAGGGGGCGCCCGCGTATATACACACAGTGCTGAGTATACTGGCAGGGGGCGCCCACGTATATACACACACAGTGCTGAGTATACTGGCAGGGGGCGCCCGCGTATATACACACAGTGCTGAGTATACTGGCAGGGGGCGCGCACGTATATACACACACAGTGCTGAGTATACTGGCAGGGGGCGCCCACGTATATACACACAGTGCTGAGTATACTGGCAGGGGGCGCCCACGTATATACACACAGTGCTGAGTATACTGGCAGGGGGCGCCCACGTATATAAGCACAGTGCTGAGTATACTGGTGGGGGTGCCACGTATATACACACAGTGCCACGGCCAGCGCTCTGTACCCACCTAGCACTTTGATGCTGGCGTTTCCCACGCCGTCCTGCGCGTACTGACCCCAATATACGCAGAAGAACAGCAGGCTGAGAACTGGGGGCAGAGAGAGTGTTACATCAAGGGGGGACACACACAGGGAGGGGGACACGCACACAGGGAGGGGGACACACACACAGGGAGGGGGGGACACACAGGGAGGGGGGACACACACAGGGAGGGGGGACACACACAGGGAGGGGGGGACACACAGGGAGGGGGGGTCACAGGGACACACACACGGGTGGAGGGCACGGGCACACGCACACAGGAGGGACACACACACACATAGGGAGGGGGCCACACACACATAGGGAGTGACACACACACACATAGGGAGGGACACACTGGGACACACACATAGGGAGGGACACACGGGGACACACAAATAGGGAGGGACACACAGTGACACACACATAGGGAGGGACACACACACACATAGGGAGGAGGACACACACACATTGGGAGGGATATACACACATAGGGAGGGACACACACATAGGGACACATACACACACATAGGGAGGGACACACACACACACACAGGGAGGGACACACACACACACAGGGAGGGGGACACACACATAGGGAGGGACACACACACACATAGGGAGGGGGACATATGGAGGGGACATATACTGAGGGGGACACACGGGGGACACACATATGGAGGGGGGGACATATAGGGAGGGGGTGTGATGGTGAAGGGGTACCCAGGCCAGTAAATAAAGGTATTTGGCCCGGCTGGGGGCCCCTGAGCCATATTGGGAACATGTAGATTGTCAGCTCTGCAGCCCAGTAATGGCAAAAACACTGTGCATTCAGTAAACCTGTATGTGTCTCCCACCAGGTATACGGCGGCGGGAATCATGTTGTGTCTAACTATGACAGGTGTTACTGTAGCAGCGTTTCCCTGTAACCGCGCAAAGAAAACACGGTTTTAAGACCCCGCAGCCCGCAGCGCCGCGAACGTGTTTTATCTAACTCCTGCCAGGAAGGTTGTAGAAGGAAAAGAATGGTCACTACATCCAGAAGCACCGATCACAAGCTTGGTAGATTAAAAAGTTCTTTATTACAAAAAGCTGGACATCAAGATACAAGCTCTGACGCGTTTCATCCCGTACAAGGGACTTTATCAAAGATACTTGTTACTTACACCAAGCACATATATATAGGTACAAACAAAATCTGATTGGTCTACTCCAAGCACAGACTCAGCAGATTGCAATCATCACAATGAGTGGCGACTCCCATGTGTAGTATATTAACCTCTGCCAGTCTGGTAGAAAACATGCAAACATATATATACAATAGACAATGTGATTAAAAACAACGAAACATGATGTCAAGCATAATAATAAAAATTAGATATTCCATGGACGTCCAAGGGAAATACAGATGTATAATATGTATATAAATAAAAGATATACAAAGATAAGAAAATGAGACCATTACAAAAATTCATAACCATTATTAACGCTAAATAATCCCAATATGTACTATCCTTATTTTATTTCAATCATTTAATAGATACATACTGAAAAATTATGAGTTAAAAAGTCATACATATAAGAACTTGAACTCAATAGGTAACCACCTATAAATTCTATATTAATCCAACAGAAAATGTTTCAGCTCCCAATCTGAGTTCATTCCAAAAGGGTGAAGGGAGTTAAGCATATATATCCAGTACATTTCTCTTTTGTTTAGCCTGTTTTCTCTATTGCCGCCTCTTGGGTGATGGGGTATATGTTCAATGGCAGTAAAGGAAAAATTACCAATGCCTCCCATTGGGCATTGGGAGAAATGCCTGGATACTGGATGTATTAAATCATGCTTTTTTATTAACCGGGTATGTTCAGCTATGCGTAATCTCAGTGATCTAATTGTGCGGCCTACATATTTGTGGCCACAAGCGCACGCGAGAACGTAAACCACATAGGATGTATTGCAGTTTAAAAAGTTGTTAATATTAAACTTCTTTTTATCATTGGAATGCATAATGAATTTTGCTGGAAGTGCGTATTGGCACATTGAACAATTTGCGCAACTGAAGAAGCCTTTGGGTATATTAGTAATTCTTGGGCTTCCTCTGTTTGAATCAAACAGGCTGGGAGAGAGATGTGAGGCCAAGGTTTTGGCCTTACGAAAGGTAAACCTTGGACCACTAGACAACGAGGGGCCAATATCTTCATCTAGCAAAAGTGTATGCCAATGTTTTTGTACAATTTTGGAGATTGATGAAGACTGTGAGCTATACGTGGTTATAAAAAATGGACTCTGTGTAGAATTATTAACCGTATTAATTGATTTTTTCAGATTTCTTCAATGTTTCTTTCTAGAGACAGTTTCTTGGATGAGATTATCTCTGTCCATAGAATCTGCTCTCATGAAGGCAGCATCTATGTCACTAATTGAGTAACCCCTGGCCTTGAATCTGTCAGACATTTCTTTTGATCTTGACAGAAAAGTGTCTTTTGTTGAACATAATCTTTTTAATCTCATAAATTGAGATCCAGGAATATTCCTTATCAATGAGCGGGGATGGCAACTCCGCGCACTGAGAAGCACATTCCTGGAGTTCTCCTTTCGATAAACATCGGTCTGTATATTCATCTCATTATCAATGTACAGTGTTAGATCTAAATAATTTATATAATTCATATTGTGCTCAAAAGTGAATTTAATATTATAATCATTGGTGTTTAGATAGTGAATAAAAGAAATAAGGGTGTTCTCATCACCATCCCAAATAACAATCAAATCGTCAATATATCTCTTAAAAAAGATGATATATTGACGGAAAGGATTGTTAGCGTGATAAATAAATTGTGACTCCCAAAAACCCATAAATAAATTAGCGTAAGAAGGTGCAAAGCTGGTGCCCATGGCGGTGCCTAATTTTTGTAAATAAAACCGTGAGTCAAACATAAAATAATTGTGTGTGAGTAAAAAAAGTATAGATTCTTGTAAAAAAGTGCAAAGTGAAACAGATAAAGTGGATAAATCTAAAAAGTGTCGTACAGCTTTAAGTCCGTGATTGTGATCAATAATGGAGTACAGGGAGGTCACATCTAATGTGACCCACCTATACTCCTTAGTCCATGTGATGTCCTGTACCTTGAAAATGAGATCCGATGAGTCTCTGATATAGGAGGGAAGTTGAAGAACCAGGGGTTGTAGGAACTTGTCCACATACCGCGATAACCCATCCCCCAAAGATCCAATGCTCGCCACTATTGGTCGTCCAGGAGGGTCGACTAGCGATTTATGGATCTTTGGGAGATGGTGGAATACCGGAATCACGGGATGTGGACAGTTCAGAAATTCAGTCTCTTTGTGACTAATGACATTAAGGATACTGCCCATGGTTAGTAATTCGGTCAATTCTAGAGAATAAGATAAAGTTGGATCTTTTTTAAGAGCCTGATATGAATTGTCATCACGAAGCTGCCTAAGTGCTTCTCTTTTGTACTGTTCAGAGGATAATATCACTAGGGCTCCCCCTTTGTCTGCATGTCTGATCACGATATCCGAATTGCTCTTAATATGTTCAATTTGTTGTACTTCAGAGTAAGTTAAATTCCCAGAACTAATATTAGAATAAGAGAAACCTTGAGAAAGAAATTTTAAATCGCGTTCGACCAACCTTTCAAAAGTAGTTATGGATGGCCCTCTATTATAATTCGGGCAAAATACAGATTTTTTCTTATAGCCCGAGTCCTCTGAGCCAAAAAAAGGTTGGACGAATGTATTAATAGGCTCTCCTTGTGACAGTAACAGAGTTTCCATGTCTGAAATTACACAATTTTCTTGGAAATTTAAATCCTGAGGCAGATCAGAATTTGACTCTATTGGTATCGATGGAACCCCATCTGATTTTTTTCCCAACAATCGATTTCTAGAACTAAATAGCTTTTTTAAAGAGAGTTTGCGCGTAAATTTCTGGAGGTCTATAATTGTTTGAAACAATTGGAATTTTTTTGAGTGGGTGCGAATCCTAAACCTTTATTCAAAAGATTCAACTGATCCAAGGGAAGATCTACACCTGATAAGTTTATAACATTATCAGGAAGATTTATTCGTATTTCTTCCTCTTGGACCTGCCTCTGCTTTCCTCGTTTCCTTTGTGACCTTCGTGTTCTCCTCGGCCCTTTGGGTTTGACTGTAAAAAAGCCGAGGAGGGTTGGCCTGATGATTTAGAAACTCTTGGTTGAAATGAGGAAGAGGCACTCCTATCATCATAACCTGTGGCTCCACGATCGCCCCTGGAGTGGCCAGTAAATCTATCAAAGGACACCGACTGAGACCTAGCCTCATAGTCCGATACATCTGATTCAAAACTTGAGGTCTCAGTTCTAGTGTTCTTCAAAATAGATTTATTTGGATTTTTATTAGACCAATTTTTTGATTGTTTTGGATTGTTTTGGATAGTCTCTTGTGGACTCAATAGAAGAGACTATTAGCGAGAAAAAACATTCTAAATTCGAGAGAGATCGTATAGATTATACCAAAAGTCAGGTATACTGTTGGCAAAAACCACAAACCACAAAAGAATTTGTAGGTTCAAGTACACCAAGGGGGAATCCAAAACAATCAAAAAATTGGTCTAATAAAAATCCAAATAAATCTATTTTGAAGAACACTAGAACTGAGACCTCAAGTTTTGAATCAGATGTATCGGACTATGAGGCTAGGTCTCAGTCGGTGTCCTTTGATAGATTTACTGGCCACTCCAATAGAGTCAAATTCTGATCTGCCTCAGGATTTAAATTTCCAAGAAAATTGTGTAATTTCAGACATGGAAACTCTGTTACTGTCACAAGGAGAGCCTATTAATACATTCGTCCAACCTTTTTTTGGCTCAGAGGACTCGGGCTATAAGAAAAAATCTGTATTTTGCCCGAATTATAATAGAGGGCCATCCATAACTACTTTTGAAAGGTTGGTCGAACGCGATTTAAAATTTCTTTCTCAAGGTTTCTCTTATTCTAATATTAGTTCTGGGAATTTAACTTACTCTGAAGTACAACAAATTGAACATATTAAGAGCAATTCGGATATCGTGATCAGACATGCAGACAAAGGGGGAGCCCTAGTGATATTATCCTCTGAACAGTACAAAAGAGAAGCACTTAGGCAGCTTCGTGATGACAATTCATATCAGGCTCTTAAAAAAGATCCAACTTTATCTTATTCTCTAGAATTGACCGAATTACTAACCATGGGCAGTATCCTTAATGTCATTAGTCACAAAGAGACTGAATTTCTGAACTGTCCACATCCCGTGATTCCGGTATTCCACCATCTCCCAAAGATCCATAAATCGCTAGTCGACCCTCCTGGACGACCAATAGTGGCGAGCATTGGATCTTTGGGGGATGGGTTATCGCGGTATGTGGACAAGTTCCTACAACCCCTGGTTCTTCAACTTCCCTCCTATATCAGAGACTCATCGGATCTCATTTTCAAGGTACAGGACATCACATGGACTAAGGAGTATAGGTGGGTCACATTAGATGTGACCTCCCTGTACTCCATTATTGATCACAATCACGGACTTAAAGCTGTACGACACTTTTTAGATTTATCCACTTTATCTGTTTCACTTTGCACTTTTTTACAAGAATCTATACTTTTTTTACTCACACACAATTATTTTATGTTTGACTCACGGTTTTATTTACAAAAATTAGGCACCGCCATGGGCACCAGCTTTGCACCTTCTTACGCTAATTTATTTATGGGTTTTTGGGAGTCACAATTTATTTATCACGCTAACAATCCTTTCCGTCAATATATCATCTTTTTTAAGAGATATATTGACGATTTGATTGTTATTTGGGATGGTGATGAGAACACCCTTATTTCTTTTATTCACTATCTAAACACCAATGATTATAATATTAAATTCACTTTTGAGCACAATATGAATTATATAAATTATTTAGATCTAACACTGTACATTGATAATGAGATGAATATACAGACCGATGTTTATCGAAAGGAGAACTCCAGGAATGTGCTTCTCAGTGCGCGGAGTTGCCATCCCCGCTCATTGATAAGGAATATTCCTGGATCTCAATTTATGAGATTAAAAAGATTATGTTCAACAAAAGACACTTTTCTGTCAAGATCAAAAGAAATGTCTGACAGATTCAAGGCCAGGGGTTACTCAATTAGTGACATAGATGCTGCCTTCATGAGAGCAGATTCTATGGACAGAGATAATCTCATCCAAGAAACTGTCTCTAGAAAGAAACATTGAAGAAATCTGAAAAAATCAATTAATACGGTTAATAATTCTACACAGAGTCCATTTTTTATAACCACGTATAGCTCACAGTCTTCATCAATCTCCAAAATTGTACAAAAACATTGGCATACACTTTTGCTAGATGAAGATATTGGCCCCTCGTTGTCTAGTGGTCCAAGGTTTACCTTTCGTAAGGCCAAAACCTTGGCCTCACATCTCTCTCCCAGCCTGTTTGATTCAAACAGAGGAAGCCCAAGAATTACTAATATACCCAAAGGCTTCTTCAGTTGCGCAAATTGTTCAATGTGCCAATACGCACTTCCAGCAAAATTCATTATGCATTCCAATGATAAAAAGAAGTTTAATATTAACAACTTTTTAAACTGCAATACATCCTATGTGGTTTACGTTCTCGCGTGCGCTTGTGGCCACAAATATGTAGGCCGCACAATTAGATCACTGAGATTACGCATAGCTGAACATACCCGGTTAATAAAAAAGCATGATTTAATACATCCAGTATCCAGGCATTTCTCCCAATGCCCAATGGGAGGCATTGGTAATTTTTCCTTTACTGCCATTGAACATATACCCCATCACCCAAGAGGCGGCAATAGAGAAAACAGGCTAAACAAAAGAGAAATGTACTGGATATATATGCTTAACTCCCTTCACCCTTTTGGAATGAACTCAGATTGGGAGCTGAAACATTTTCTGTTGGATTAATATAGAATTTATAGGTGGTTACCTATTGAGTTCAAGTTCTTATATGTATGACTTTTTAACTCATAATTTTTCAGTATGTATCTATTAAATGATTGAAATAAAATAAGGATAGTACATATTGGGATTATTTAGCGTTAATAATGGTTATGAATTTTTGTAATGGTCTCATTTTCTTATCTTTGTATATCTTTTATTTATATACATATTATACATCTGTATTTCCCTTGGACGTCCATGGAATATCTAATTTTTATTATTATGCTTGACATCATGTTTCGTTGTTTTTAATCACATTGTCTATTGTATATATATGTTTGCATGTTTTCTACCAGACTGGCAGAGGTTAATATACTACACATGGGAGTCGCCACTCATTGTGATGATTGCAATCTGCTGAGTCTGTGCTTGGAGTAGACCAATCAGATTTTGTTTGTACCTATATATATGTGCTTGGTGTAAGTAACAAGTATCTTTGATAAAGTCCCTTGTACGGGATGAAACGCGTCAGAGCTTGTATCTTGATGTCCAGCTTTTTGTAATAAAGAACTTTTTAATCTACCAAGCTTGTGATCGGTGCTTCTGGATGTAGTGACCATTCTTTTCCTTCTACAACCTTGCTATGCCTTTTTGTATGGAGCACACAGGCATCTCCAAACACAGCAGGTGATATTGATTCACGGAAGGCGTTATCCAGCTGACAGACGCCGGAGGACACCGCACACCGATCCCCGCTCTCAGCGCCGCGGCTGGCTCTCACGCACAGCCCCAGGAAGATCAGTGCACGCGCACGCACCACCACGTGGGCTCCCAGACCAGCACAGCCGGTTGCAGAGGCACAGCTCGCATACAGCTTCCACACACATCGGTGAGGTGAGGGGCAGGCTCGCAAGCCTCCAGCGGAGTGGCGGTTTCCACGGCCGGCGTCTCTCTCAGGAACGCCACACACACGTGTTTTTCCCAGCCACGGCATACCCGTCAGCGGTTTATGGCTCATCACGGGGCACGTCATCAAGCTACTACTCGGCTGGAAAGGGTGGTTTGTGAGACCAGTCGGTAAGGTTAGCATTATTGGGACTCTTATGGGTCACAGTCAGTCTGACGGTGGTCATTTTTCTCTGTGCCCCTTGTCCACATTTGCTCATTAACCTCCGACTGATTCCTTCATAAAATCAAACACCACCCCATGTTTATATTTCATGTACTTTATAATTTATACCTGCTTGGAGATTCCAATCCTTGGCTTTACCTGGACAGTGATTGTATACCTCTACATATGATTGTGTAGCATATGGAACTTTGGAGTTCATTCTCCCTTTTTTCTGATCCTGCCAGGAAGGGCCCAGCGCGCGGAGATTTACTGTGAGCGCTGCTCTGGTAAAATCATTCCAAAGGGAACAGCGCAATTTTCATAAAGGTATATAAAAAAATGAATGAATAAAAGTCCCCAAGGTTTATATTTTTATTAAAGTAATGGTCAGAGGAAGTCATTCAGTATGGATAAACATCCATCTGCATGGGAAACAGAGGGAGATACTCCGCCCTCTGAGCTTCAAAGGACCCGTTTCAAAGGCAGTCCAGGATATGGAGGTGTTAACAATTTGTTAGCAAGGATATGGAGGTGTTAACAATTTGTTAGCAAGGATATGGAGGTGTTAACAATTTGTTAGCAAGGATATGGAGGTGTTAAACCTTTTGTTACCAAGGAAGAGAATTTCAAAGCCACCCTGGCAGATGGCTGCTCTGCCCAGACTGAGCGGCGCCGGGTAGAGGGGACAGCCTCATATGCTAAGCGGCCAAGGTGCAAAGTTGGCACATGCCCAGATCAGACTGAGAAGCCCCTCTGCCAGGTTTGCAAGGTAGTGGCAAGTCCGTGATAGGGGGAGGAATTATTCCCACGGAGCAGGTTGGCTGCTTGGGTTAAGTATAGGCCTGTTTAGTGCATAAAAAACCCCGCAGCCCATCAGGAACAGTTCCATCATGTAGCAGCTTATCATGCTGTGAGAGTCTCATACATCTAAGGATTCATGCAAGAAACATCTACGTTTGAAGATTTGAACGTTTCATCACGGATGAAGCTGCGCCAGCGGAGCACACAGAAGCGGCAAGCTGCGCTGCTGACCGAGGACTGTTTCAGGCTCTTTTTGCGAGTAACTCCCGCTCCTGGGAAATTGCTCCTAGAGACTTTATTTTGGCAACATTTCGTTTTGGGAACATTTTATTTCGTTTGACCCAGTTCCAGTAAGTATATTCTTTCGTTGTAATTGTAAATCAAGCTGTGTATGTTCATTGTGTAAATAAATCGCCATTTATTTTATCTCTTGCTTTGCTCAATCAAATGATCCGGGTAATTAAGGTGTTAAAAGCGCTGGTCTCCCATGGCAGGGGGGACGGACACGGAGTCCTGGGCAGGAGCAGGTGGGACAGGGACACGGGAGTGCGAGGTAACACGGAGCATTGGGGGGGTGAAAGGGACACGGGGGAGGTAACATGGAGCATTGGGTGGGGGGTAAAGGGACACGGGGGGGAGGTAACACAGAGCATTGGGAGCACAGGGCACAGGGACGCGAGAGGGGGCACAGGGACGCGAGAGGGGGCACAGGGACGTGAGAGGGGGCACAGGGACGCGAGAGGGGGCACAGGGACGCGAGAGGGGGCACAGGGACGCGAGAGGGGGCACAGGGACGCGAGGGGGGGCACAGGGACGCGAGAGGGGGCACAGGGACGCGAGAGGGGCACAGAGATGCGAGAGGGGGCACAGGGACGCGACAGGGAGCAGAGGGACACGAGAGGGGGCACAGGGACACGAGAGGGGGCACAGGGACGCGAGAGGGGGCACAGGGACGCGAGAGGGGGCACAGGGACGCGAGAGGGGGCACAGGGACTCGAGAGGGGGCACAGGGACGCGAGAGGGGGCACGGGGACGCGAGAGGGGGCACAGGGACGCGAGAGGGGGCACAGGGACACGAGAGGGGGCACAGGGACGCGAGAGGGGGCACAGGGATGCGAGAGGGGGCACAGGGCCGGGAGAGGTAGCACAGGGACGCGAGAGGGAGCACAGGGACGCGAGAGGGGGCACAGGGACGCGAGAGGGGGCACAGGGACGCGAGAGGGGGCACAGAGACGCGAGAGGGGGCACAGAGACGCGAGAGGGGGCACAGGGACGCGAGAGGGGGCACAGGGACGCGAGAGGGGGCACAGAGACGCGAGAGGGGGCACAGAGATGCGAGAGGGGGCACAGGGACGCGAGAGGGGGCACAGGGACGCGAGAGGGGGCACAGAGACGCGAGAGGGGGCACAGGGACGCGAGAGGGGGCACAGGGACGCGAGAGGGGGCACAGGGACGCGAGAGGGGGCACAGGGACGCGAGAGGGGGCACAGGGATGCGAGAGGGGGCACAGGGACGCGAGAGGGGGCACAGGGACGCGAGAGGGGGCACAGGGGCGCGAGAGGGGGCACAGGGGCGCGAGAGGGGGCACAGGGGCGCGAGAGGGGGCACAGGGACACGAGAGGGGGCACAGGGACGCGAGAGGGTGCACAGGGGCGCGAGAGGGGGCACAGGGACACGAGAGGGGGCACAGGGACGCGAGAGGGGGCACACACATGCAGACAGGGCCCAGGAAGAGGAGAACCCGTCTCTCACCCTCCACTCCAGCGGCCGCCACGAACATCTTGTATGTGGTGTGAAGAAGCTGCCGTCCCCTGAGTATGTCTGCGGAGAGAGGGGACAGGGTGTAACTCACACACTACTACACCACGTGCAGGGTGTAACTCACACACTACTACACCGCGCGCAGGGTGTAACTCACACACTACTACACTGCGTGCAGGGTGTAACTCACACACTACTACACCACGTGCAGGGTGTAACTCACACACTACTACACCGCGCGCAGGGTGTAACTCACACACTACTACACTGCGTGCAGGGTGTAACTCACACACTACTACACCGCGCGCAGGGTGTAACTCACACACCGCTACACCGCGTGCAGGGTGTAACTCACACACTACTACACCGCGTGCAGGGTTTAACTCACACACTACTACACCGCGTGCAGGGTGTACTCACACACTACTACACCGCGTGCAGGGTGTAACTCACACACTACTACACCGCGTGCAGGGTACTAACTCACACACTTCTACACCGCGTGCAGGGTGTAACTCACACACTACTACACCGCGTGCAGGGTGTAACTCACACACTACTACACCGCGTGCAGGGTACTAACTCACACACTACTACACCGCGTGCAGGGTGTAACTCACACACTACTACACCGCGTGCAGGGTTTAACTCACACACTACTACACCGCGTGCAGGGTACTAACTCACACACTTCTACACCGCGTGCACGGTACTAACAAACACTACTACACCGCGTGCAGGGTGTAACTCACACACTACTACACCGCGTGCACGGTACTAAAAAACACTACTACACCGCGTGCAGGGTACTAACTCACACACTACTACACCGCGTGCAGGGTGTAACTCACACACTGCTACACCGCGTGCAGGGTGTAACTCACACACTACTACACTCAGTGCAGGGTACTAACTCACACACTACTACACCACGTGCAGGGTACTAACTCACACACTACTACACTGCGTGCAGGGTACTAACTCACACACTACTACACCGCGTGCAGGGTGTAACTCACACACTACTACACCGCGTGCAGGGTGTAACTCACACACTACTACACTGCGTGCAGGGTGTAACTCACACACTACTACACCGCGTGCAGGGTACTAACTCACACACTTCTACACCGCGTGCACGGTACTAACAAACACTACTACACCGCGTGCAGGGTGTAACTCACACACTACTACACCGCGTGCAGGGTACTAACTCACACACTACTACACCGCGTGCAGGGTGTAACTCACACACTGCTACACCGCGTGCAGGGTGTAACTCACACACTACTACACCGCGTGCAGGGTACTAACTCACACACTGCTACACCGCGTGCAGGGTACTAACTCACACACTACTACACTGCGTGCAGGGTACTAACTCACACACTACTACACCGCGTGCAGGGTGTAACTCACACACTACTACACCGCGTGCAGGGTACTAACTCACACACTACTACACCGCGTGCAGGGTGTAACTCACACACTGCTACACCGCGTGCAGGGTGTAACTCACACACTAATACACCGCGTGCAGGGTGTAACCCACACACTACTACACCGCGTGCAGGGTACTAACTCACACACTACTTCACTGCGTGCACGGTACTAACAAACACTACTACACCGCGTGCAGGGTGTAACTCACACACTACTACACCGCGCGCAGGGTGTAACTCACACACTACTACACCGCGTGCAGGGTGTAACTCACACACTGCTACACCGCATGCAGGGTACTAACTCACACACTACTACACCGCGTGCAGGGTGTAACTCACACACTACTACACCGCGTGCAGGGTACTAACTCACACACTACTACACCGCGTGCAGGGTGTAACTCACACACTGCTACAACGCGTGCAGGGTGTAACTCACACACTACTACACCGCGCGCAGGGTGTAACTCACACACTACTACACCGCGTGCAGGGTGTAACTCACACACTACTACACCGCGTGCAGGGTGTAACTCACACACTACTACACCGCGTGCAGGGTACTAACTCACACACTACTACACCGCGTGCAGGGTACTAACTCACACACTACTACACCGCGTGCAGGGTGTAACTCACACACTACTACACCGCGTGCAGGGTACTAACTCACACACTACTACACCGCGTGCAGGGTGTAACTCACACACTGCTACACCGCGTGCAGGGTGTAACTCACACACTAATACACCGCGTGCAGGGTACTAACTCACACACTTCTACACCGCGTGCACGGTACTAACAAACACTACTACACCGCGTGCAGGGTACTAACTCACACACTACTACACTGCGTGCAGGGTACTAACAAACACTACTACACTGCGTGCAGGGTACTAACAAACACTACTACACCGCGCGCAGGGTGTAACGCCCACACTACTACACTGCGTGCAGGGTGCTAACTCACACACTACACTGCGCGCAGGGTGTGACGCCCACACTACTACACTGCGTGCAGGGTACTAACTCACACACTACTACACTGCGTGCAGGGTACTAACTCACACACTACTACACCGCGTGCAGGGTGCTAACTCACACACTACTACACCGCGTGCAGGGTGTAACTCACACACTACTACACTGCGTGCAGGGTGTAACTCACACACTACTACACCGCGTGCAGGGTACTAACTCACACACTTCTACACCGCGTGCAGGTTACTAACTCACACACTACACACCGCGTGCAGGGTACTAACTCACACACTACTACACCACGTGCAGGGTACTAACTCACACACTACTACACCGCGTGCAGGGTACTAACTCACACACTACTACACTGCGTGCAGGGTACTAACAAACACTACTACACTCAGTGCAGGGTACTAACTCACACACTACTACACCGCATGCAGGGTACTAACTCACACACTACTACACCGCGTGCACGGTACTAACTCACACACTACTACACTGCGTGCAGGGTACTAACAAACACTACTACACCGCGTGCAGGGTACTAACTCACACACTACTACACTGCGTGCAGGGTACTAACAAACACTACTACACCGCGTGCAGGGTACTAACTCACACACTACTACACTGCGTGCAGGGTACTAACAAACACTACTACACCGCGTGCAGGGTGCTAACTCACACACTACTACACTGCGTGCAGGGTACTAACTCACACACTACTACACTCAGTGCAGGGTACTAACTCACACACTACTACACCGCGTGCAGGGTACTAACAAACACTACTACACTGCGAGCAGGGTACTAACTCACACTACTACACCGCGTGCAGGGTACTAACAAACACTACTACACTCAGTGCAGGGTACTAACAAACACTACTACACCGCGTGCAGGGTACTAACTCACACACTACTACACTGCGTGCAGGGTTCTAACTCACACACTACTACACCGCGTGCAGGGTACTAACAAACACTACTACACTGCGTGCAGGGTACTAACTCACACACTACTACACTCAGTGCAGGGTACTAACTCACACACTACTACACCGCGTGCAGGGTACTAACTCACACACTACTATACCGCGTGCAGGGTACTAACAAACACTACTACACTGCGTGCAGGGTACTAACTCACACACTACTACACTCAGTGCAGGGTACTAACTCACACACTACTACACTGTGTGCAGGGTACTAACTCACACACTACTACACTGCATGCAGAGTACTAACTCACACACTACTACACCGCGTGCACGGTACTAACAAACACTACTACACCGCGTGCAGGGTGTTAACTCACACACTACTACACCGCGTGCAGGGTACTAACAAACACTACTACACTCAGTGCAGGGTACTAACTCACACACTACTACACCGCGTGCACGGTACTAACAAACACTACTACACCACGTGCAGGGTACTAACTCACACACTACTACACTGCGTGGAGGGTACTAACTCACATACTACTACACCGCGTGCAGGGTACTAACAAACACTACTACACTGCGTGCAGGGTATTAACTCACACACTACTACACTCAGTGCAGGGTACTAACTCACACACTACTACACCGCGTGCAGGGTACTAACTCACACACTGCTACACCGCATGCAGGGTACTAACTCACACACTACTACACCGCGTGCAGGGTACTAACTCACACACTCCTACACCGCGCGCAGGGTACTAACACACACTGCATAGGAGATAGAAAACCACTGCTCAAACGTTACTATTCCACATACATAAGTGTTGTATATTCTAAGTGGTGCACGGGAAATAGAAACACTCTATATATAGGATGGTCCAAGAACAACCACAGAAAAGAAATCCCATAGATTTGCACTCAACGTAAAATTATATCTGAGTAGATAGAAACAAATTTCCAAACCATATAGGATACCAGAAGGTTTTTAAAATACAAAACAAAAAATCTTTTATTAAATACTAATTAACTCTTCTAATGAAAATACAAGTAACACAGTAGCACAGTAGCAGAGTAACACAGTAACATAGTAGCACAGTAGCAGAGTAACACAGTAACACAGTAGCACAGTAGCAGAGTAACACAGTAACACAGTAGCACAGTAGCAGAGTAACACAGTAACACAGTAGCACAGTAGCACAGTAGCAGAGTAACACAGTAACACAGTAACACAGTAGCACAGTAACACAGTAGCACAGTAGCACAGTAACACAGTAACACAGTAACACAGTAGCACAGTAACACAGTAGCACAGTAGCACAGTAGCAGAGTAACACAGTAACACAGTAACACAGTAACACAGTAGCACAGTAGCACAGTAGCAGAGTAACACAGTAACACAGTAGCACAGTAACACAGTAGCACAGTAGCACAGTAGCAGAGTAACACAGTAACACAGTAACACAGTAGCACAGTAACACAGTAACACAGTAGCACAGTAGCACAGTAGCAGAGTAACACAGTAACACAGTAACACAGTAACACAGTAACACAGTAACACAGTAGCACAGTAGCACAGTAGCAGAGTAACACAGTAACACAGTAACACAGTAGCACAGTAACACAGTAGCACAGTAGCACAGTAGCAGAGTAACACAGTAACACAGTAACACAGTAGCACAGTAGCACAGTAGCAGAGTAACACAGTAACACAGTAACACAGTAGCACAGTGACACAGTAGCACAGTAGCAGAGTAACACAGTAACACAGTAACACAGTAGCACAGTAACACAGTAACACAGTAGCACAGTAGCACAGTAGCAGAGTAACACAGTAACACAGTAACACAGTAACACAGTAACACAGTAACACAGTAGCACAGTAGCACAGTAGCAGAGTAACACAGTAACACAGTAACACAGTAGCACAGTAACACAGTAGCACAGTAGCACAGTAGCAGAGTAACACAGTAACACAGTAACACAGTAGCACAGTAGCACAGTAGCAGAGTAACACAGTAACACAGTAACACAGTAGCACAGTGACACAGTAGCACAGTAGCAGAGTAACACAGTAACACAGTAGCACAGTAGCACAGTAGCACAGTAGCACAGTGGCACAGTGACACAGTAGCACAGTAGCAGAGTAACACAGTAACACAGTAGCACAGTAGCACAGTAACACAGTAGCACAGTAGCAGAGTAACACAGTAACACAGTAGCACAGTAGCACAGTAACACAGTAGCACAGTAGCAGAGTAACACAGTAACACAGTAGCACAGTAGCACAGTAACACAGTAACACAGTAGCACAGTAACACAGTAGCACAGTAGCACAGTAGCACAGTGGCACAGTGACACAGTGACACAGTGACACAGTAGCACAGTGACACAGTAACACAGTAGCACAGTAGCAGAGTAACACAGTAACACAGTAGCACAGTAGCACAGTGGCACAGTGACACAGTGACACAGTAACACAGTAGCACAGTGACACAGTAAGGCTAAGGCCCCGCTCCCAGAGTCAGCGCACCCGCACTGCTGACAGGCGGTGCGCTGAGATACACAGACCGCAATATGCGGTCTGTAGGGAGCGGGAGCCGGAGCGGGAGGTGGGCGGGTGGTGGGCGGTTTGACAGGGAGGGGGGGCGTGGCTTGAGCGGAGGGACCCGCTACTCTCCCCCCCCTCCCTCCACGGACTCGGGCTGGAGCTGGAGCTTCGGTAAGTATTAAACACACACACACGCAGGCACTCATACATACATACACACACACACACACACACACACACACACAGGCAGGCACTCACGCACTCATACACACACACGCGCGCACACACAGGCAGGCACTCACGCACTCATACACACACACACACACACACACACACAGACAGAGGCAGGCACTCACGCACTCGGGCACACACATACACACACACACACAGACAGAGGCAGGCACTCACGCACTCATACACACACACACATACACACACAGGCAGGCACTCACGCACTCATACACACACGCGCGCACACACAGGCAGGCACTCACGCACTCATACACACACACACAGACACACACAGACAGAGGCAGGCACTCACGCACTCGGGCACACACATACAGGCACGCACGCACGCACTCAGACACACACACAGACACACACACAGACAGGCACTCACCTGCTTTCACTCCACACTCCTCCCCGCTCCCCGAAGCCTCTCCTCCTCCCGAAGCCTCCCCTCCCCATTGGCTCACAGCCACACATGTCACGCGTCAAAGCTAGAAAACACCATTCTCTGGTGTCTCCAGCGGCTGACGCGCCACAGCGTGTGATCAGCTGTGCCGCCAGTGGGGACCGGGACCGGCTCGCGAGGATTCCCCTGCTGGTGGGGAACTCGCGACATTGCCGCCCGCGCCAACGAGCGCAGCGGGACCCAGGCCTAACACAGTAGCACAGTGAGACAGTAACACAGTGACACAGTGACACAGTAGCACAGCGACACAGTAACACAGTAGCACAGTGACACAGTAGCACAGTGAGACAGTAACACAGTGACACAGTGACACAGTGACACAGTAACACAGTAGCACAGTGACACAGTAGCACAGTAACACAGTAGCACAGTGAGACAGTAACACAGTGACACAGTGACACAGTGACACAGTAGCACAGTGACACAGTAGCACAGTAACACAGTAGCACAGTAGCACAGTAGCACAGTGACACAGTAACACAGTAGCACAGTGAGACAGTAGCACAGTGACACAGTAGCACAGTGACACAGTAACACAGTGACATAGTAGCACAGTAACACAGTGACACAGTAACACAGTAGCACAGTGACACAGTAGCACAGTAACACAGTAACACAGTAACACAGTAGCACAGTGACACAGTAACACAGTGACACAGTAACACAGTAGCACAGTGACACAGTAACACAGTAACACAGTAGCACAGTGAGACAGTGACACAGTAGCACAGTAACACAGTAGCACAGTAACACAGTAGCACAGTGACACAGTAGCACAGTAACACAGTAGCACAGTGACACAGTAGCACAGTAGCACAGTGACACAGTAGCACAGTAGCACAGTGACACAGTGACACAGTAACACAGTGACACAGTAGCACAGTGAGACAGTGACACAGTAACACAGTGACACAGTAGCACAGTAACACAGTAGCACAGTGACACAGTAGCACAGTAACACAGTAGCACAGTGACACAGTAGCACAGTGACACAGTGACACAGTAGCACAGTGACACAGCAGCACAGTGACACAGTAGCACAGTAACACAGTAGCACAGTAGCACAGTGAGACAGTGACACAGTGACACAGTAGCACAGTGACACAGCAGCACAGTGACACAGTAACACAGTAGCACAGTAACACAGTAGCACAGTGAGACAGTGACACAGTAACACAGTAACACAGTAACACAGTAACACAGTAACACAGTAGCACAGTGACACAGTGACACAGTAGCACAGTGACACAGTAGCACAGTGACACAGTGACACAGTAACACAGTAGCACAGTAACACAGTAGCACAGTGAGACAGTGAGACAGTGACACAGTAGCACAGTGACACAGTAACACAGTGACACAGTAGCACAGTGAGACAGTGAGACAGTGACACAGTAGCACAGTGACACAGTAACACAGTGACACAGTGACACAGTGACACAGTAGCACAGTGAGACAGTGAGACAGTGACACAGTAACACAGTGACACAGTACTGTACACATTGCAATTCATTCAATTCATTGCACCCAAAGACACAGAATCCATGAAATTCAACAAAGCATCCGCGATAAGCGCGGGTCCCCGGGGCGATAAGCGCGGGTGCTTGGGGCGATAAGCGCGGGTGCTTGGGGCGATAAGCGCGGGTGCTTGGGGCGATAAGCGCGGGTGCTTGGGGCGATAAGCGCGGGTGCTTGGGGCGATAAGCGCGGGTGCTTGGGACGATAAGCGCGGGTGCTTGGGGCGATAAGCTCGGGTGCTTGGGGCGATAAGCGCGGGTGCTTGGGGCGATAAGCGCGGGTGCTTGGGGCGATAAGCGCGGGTGCTTGGGGCGATTGGCCACGTTCATGCTGCGTGGAGTACAGCAGAGCACACGAAATCGGCGCCGTGATTTGTTTGAATAATGGCCGCTGCAGCTGTATCTCAAGGAAACCGCCGGTCGCCAGATACGCATTGGAATTCCGGACCATCGCCTCTGAGACGGGTTGGAACAGTGAGGCTCTTTCTTCAGCCTCTTGGCAGGGACACCCGGAGCCTCTGAAGGACGAACTCGCTGCTGAGGGGCGCCCGGCAGATTTGGAAGAGCTTATTGCCGTCTGCATTCGGGTGGACCAACCTCTGCAGGAGAGGAGATCTGAATGTTCAAGCCATCATCAGGTATCCGCCAGGCCGTCTCTTTTCCACTCTTCCCCCCCTGAACCTCCCGCCGCCGATGTTCCAGAGCCTATGCAATTGGGTGGTAACAAATTGTCTCTCCCCGAAAAGCAACGTCGCCGGTCATCCGGTCTCTGCCTGTACTGCGGTAATCCTGGTCATTTGGCCGTTCGTTGTCCTCTCAAGTCAGGCAACGCTGACTCCCATTGAGGTCCCGAGGAGACTCATTGGGAACACTCTAATTCCTCTATTACCAAGGAACCCCTGCCGGGCAGAATACTGGTCCCTGTTTCTCGCCAGGCCCCGGGCCTTCTGGTCGCAGCATTAGCCTTCCTCGATTCCGTGTCTGGAGGCAACCTCATTGATCAGGAGTTTGCTAGGAGAAACAACATCCCGCTGGAAAAAAGAAAACCCCTGTTGGACTAGAGGCTATTGACGGACGTCCACTGCAACCAGCCTTCATCGTCTTACAGACTGCCAAACCCTCTCTCCTGATCGAGCAGGCCCACAAGGGGGAGATTTCCCTTGATGTCCTTCACTCCCCATCCGTTGAGATTATTATGGGCCTTCCTTGGCTTCAACGCTGCAACCCTCACATTGATTAGCCCGATCAGAAGCCTATCTCATGGAACAATCAGTGCTCCACGACATGCGCGGGTCCTCTTTCACAGATCTGCAATTTAAAGGCTCCTGGAGAGGAGCAGAGTACATTACCGGACACTTGTTCTGACTTACGGGATGTCTTTGACAAAGCCAGAGCGGAGGTGCTACCTCCCCATCTGTCTTTCGACTGCCCTATAGACCCGTTGACTTGCTCCGTTCTTCCCAGAGGAAAATCCTACCCCCTCTCTCTCCCTGAGACCAAGGCCATGTCCGACTACATACAGGAGAACCTTAAGAAGGGGTTTATCAGGAAATCCTCTTCGCCAGCCGGAGCGGGGTTTGTGAAGAAGAAGGACGGTACTCTTCGTCCTTGCATCGATTATCAAGGGTTGAACAAGATAACTATCAAAAACCGATACCCATTACCACTGATGTCCAAACTTTTTGACTGCCCTCAAGGATCTACCATCTTTACCAAATTGGACCTATGCGGCGCTTATAATCTAGTAAGGATTCGTCAGGGCGACGAGTGGAAAATGGCCTTCAATACGAGAGATGGCCACTATGAGTACCTAGTAATGCCGTTCGGTCTGTGCAATGCCCCTGCCGTCTTCCAGTATTTCGTAAACAAAACATTCAGAGATCTTCTCAACAACTTTCTCATTGTATACCTCGATGACATCTTGATTTTCTCTAAGTCTCTTCCGGAACACATCAAGCAGGTACTACTATGCCTCTGCGAGAACCACCTCCATGCCATTTTCATCAAACCTCTACAACATTCCGGGATTCATCATTTCCGACTCAGGGGCCTCACTTGAACCCTCCAAACTGAAAGCTGTCATAGATTGGCCACTCCCCACTTATTTCAAGGCTATTCAAAGATTCCTGGGATTTGCCAATTATTATCGTAGATTTAGTCAGAACTTTTCATCCATTGTCACTCCCATTACCGCTCTAACCAAGCAAGGAGCAGACGTTGCGTCTTGGCCACCCGCTGCGATTCAGGCCGTCGACTTTTTGGGGAAAAAAAAACCTTCGTCTCAGCACCGGTCCTGATCCATCCTAACCCCAAACTCCCGTTCACGTTACAGGTAGATGCATCCGACATCGGAGCCGGAGTCATTCTGTCGTGGAGAAGGTCACCTCAAGCCAATCTTCACCCATGTGCTTTTTTTCTAAAAAAAAAATTCTTCAGCACAGCAAAATGACGATGTTGGTAACAGAGAATTGTTGGCCATTAAGCTCGCACTAGAAGAATGGAGGCATCTGTTGGAGGGCACAGAGAATCCAATCACTATTTAAACGGATCATGGGAGCCTGTCAGGCACGCTGGTCCCTTTTTATTTCCCACGCTTTACTTACATTAATTCCCTTATACCTGGTTCCAGGAATCTGAAAGCGGACGCGCTCTCCCGTCAGTTCTTGGTCGAGGACAATTCTGAGACCATTCTTCCCTGTAAGTTTATCTTATCCGCTAACTCACATTAACATCCCATACTGCAGTAACAGTTGCTTAACTCACATCTTGGATAAATGTGTCACATTGCAAATTGGTAGCAGCAATAAATGATCCATTTACACAAGTATACGAAGAAAAAAAAGGACTGAGAATTCTATAAGACTATTAATAACAGCTGTGTTTCTTTATACGTATTATTGTTCCAGGCATAATCCCACGCTTCTACCTGGTGGCGCCCCAATATCTGTGTTATATACTATAATTATCCGCAGTATTCTGATTGCATTTTGTCTGTCCTGTCTTGTCTCAGTATCCATTTTCTTTTGAAAGAATGTGTTTATGGCAGGAATGAGTTTTGCTTACAGTAGATTTTTTCGACCGTGCCTTTAGCTTAACACACGAAATGTTAGTGATAAAACGTGCCTGCTTCCTGTACAGCGCTGTTAGGAAGCAGTTTTAACTCGTTTTTAGTGACCTGTAAGATGATAGATTTAGAATAGGGAATAGTCATTATTATCTGCCCAGTAATCAATGTTACACTATGAATGTGCACAGTTTATATAAGCCTGCTTGTGTCTGTCCCCTGGCAGAGTCTGACTGACTTGCCATGCTGATCACGTGTCGCGGATCAATAAATTACTCAATATATCGAACCTGTGTTTGCTCCTATCTGTGTGAACGAGTAGACAACCACAACAGATGGAGATCCCTGGACTTGTAAGGGAGGAACGCATTGACTTAAAGCAGCAGTCAAGCTGCCATTTATTTTATTTTGTGTCCCCCCCCCCCCCTGTAATATGTGCATCAATACCATCCACACAATGATAAGTAATTAGCACAGGAGAACGGATCGATCGGTGAAGATTCAGCTCGGGGTTCACTAAATGGCTGTCAGTGCAGTAGGAGAGGACCAAAGATGCAAAGTTCTGTGGGGAAGATCATGTGACCGGGCAGTCACCAGATACAATTGGTGCACTGCTAGAGAGAGGGCGGGGCACAAAAAGGGGTGTGCCAGAGCCTGTTTCAGAAGAGGAAAGGGATGTGACTTTGTAAATAGTTACTGTAGAAACAAAAAATTCTTGGTACATTATAATACATTAAAAATGTCATTCAGAGTTGTTTGAGAAAATCCTTGTTGCATTTTTTCTTTAGAGTACAGAACGGATTAATTCAAAACACACATGTAATATATTGCTTGGTCAGGCAGGGAGGGGTTAAGGAAGAGGGGCCAGGGAGAGGGGTTCTAGCTTCACTTCTAGGACCTATTGGAGAAAACTGCGCACACATATACACAAATGCGCAGTGCACACACGTGTAGTGCATGTGCACATACACATGCAGTGCACCCATAGAGTACACACGTAGTGCACACACACACACACACATAGTGCACCCACACACACACACACAAGGTGCATGAACACACACACGTAGTGCACCCACACACGCGCGGTGCATGCACACACACACACACACACGCGGTGCACGCACACACACTATACTCACACCCGAAGTAAGAGGACAGGATCAGGATGAGGATGAAGATCAGAAGGAAGGTGATATCCGTCTCCAGAATCCCTGCAGAACACGGGGAGAAAACATACAAACCATGAGAAGTGTGAACAGCCCGAGTCCAACACGCTATAACATGTACATACATGGGCTGGCACAGCCCGAGCCCAACACGCTATAACATGTACATACATGGGCTGGCACAGCCCGAGCCCAACACGCTATAACATGTACATACATGGGCTGGCACAGCCCGAGCCCAACACGCTATAACATGTACATACATGGGCTGGCACAGCCCGAGCCCAACATGCTATAACATGTACATACATGGGCTGGCACAGCCCGATCCAACATGCTATAACATGTACATACATGGGCTGGCACAGCCCGAGTCCAACACGCTATAACATGTACATACATGGGCTGGCACAGCCTGAGCCCAACACGCTATAACATGTACATACATGGGCTGGCACAGCCCGATCCAACACGCTATAACATGTACATACATGGGCTGGCACAGCCCGATCCAACACGCTATAACATGTACATACATGGGCTGGCACAGCCCGAGTCCAACACGCTATAACATGTACATATATGGGCTGGCACAGCCCGATCCAACACGCTATAACATGTACATACATGGGCTGGCACAGCCCGATCCAACATGCTATAACATGTACATACATGGGCTGGCACAGCCCGAGTCCAACACGCTATAACATGTACATACATGGGCTGGCACAGCCCGAGCCCAACACGCTATAACATGTACATACATGGGCTGGCACAGCCCGATCCAACACGCTATAACATGTACATACATGGGCTGGCACAGCCCGAGTCCAACACGCTATAACATGTACATCCATGGGGTGGCACAGCCCGAGTCCAACACGCTATAACATGTACATACATGGGCTGGCACAGCCCGATCCAACACGCTATAACATGTACATACATGGGCTGGCACAGCCCGAGCCCAACACGCTATAACATATACATCCATGGGCTGGCACAGCCCGAGTCCAACCCGCTATAACATGTACATCCATGGGCTGGCACAGCCTGAGTACAACACGCTATAACATGTACATACATGGGCTGGCACAGCCCGATCCAACACGCTATAACATGTACATACATGGGCTGGCACAGCCAGAGTCCAACACGCTATAAAAATGTACATCCATGGGCTGGCACTGCCCGAGTCCAACACGCTATAACATATACATCCATGGGCTGGCACAGCCAGAGTCCAACACGCTATAACATGTACATCCATGGGCTGACACAGCCCGATCCAACACGCTATAACATGTACATACATGGGCTGGCACAGCCCGAGTCCAACACGCTATAACATATACATCCATGGGCTAGCACACAGGCGGGACAAGGTGAAATGCAGCAACACACAGGCGGGACAAGGTGAAATGCAGCGACACACAGGCGGGACAAGGTGAAATGCAGCGACACACAGACAGGACAAGGTGAAATGCAGCGACACACAGGCGGGACAAGGTGAAATGCAGCCACACACAGGAGGTACAAGGTGAAATGCAGCGACACACAGGCGGGACAAGGTGAAATGCAACGACACACAGACGGGACAAGGTGAAATGCAACGACACAGGCGGGACAAGGTGAAATGCAGCGACACAGGCGGGACAAGGTGAAATGCAGCGACACAGGCGGGACAAGGTGAAATGCAGCGTCACACAGGCAGGACAAGGTGAAATGCAGCGACACAGACGGGACAAGGTGAAATGCAGCGACACAGGCGGGACAAGGTGAAATTCAGCGACACAGGCGGGACAAGGTGAAATGCAGCGTCGCACAGGCGGGACAAGGTGAAATGCAGCGACACAGGTGGGACAAGGTGAAATGCAGCGACACAGGCGGGACAAGGTGAAATGCAGCGACACACAGGCAGGACAAGGTGAAATGCAGCGACACACAGGCGGGACAAGGTGAAATGCAGCGACACAGGCGGGACAAGGTGAAATGCAGCGACACACAGGCAGGACAAGGTGAAATGCAGCGACACACAGGCGGGACAAGGTGAAATGCAGCGACACACAGGCGGGACAAGGTGAAATGCAGCGTCACACAGGCGGGACAAGGTGAAATGCAGGCACACACAGGCGGGACAAGGTGAAATGCAGCGTCACACAGGCGGGACACGGTGAAATGCAGCCACACACAGGCGGTACAAGGTGAAATGCAGCCACACACAGGCGGGACAAGGTGAAATGCAGGCACACACAGGCGGTACAAGGTGAAATGCAGGCACACACAGGCGGTACAAGGTGAAATGCAGCCACACACAGGCGGTACAAGGTGAAATGCAGCGACACACAGGCGGTACAAGGTAAAATGCAGCGACACACAGGCAGGACAAGGTGAAATGCAGCGACACACAGGCAGGACAAGGTGAAATGCAGCGACACAGGTGGGACAAGGTGAAATGCAGCGACACACAGGCGGGACAAGGTGAAATGCAGCGACACAGGCGGGACAAGGTGAAATACAGCCAGACACAGGCGGGACAAGGTGAAATACAGCCAGACACAGGCGGGACAAGGTGAAATGCAGCGACACACAGGCGGGACAAGGTAAAATGCAGCGACACACAGGCAGGACAAGGTGAAATGCAGCCACACACAGGCAGGACAAGGTGAAATGCAGCGACACACAGGCGGTACAAGGTGAAATGCAGCGACACACAGGCGGGACAAGGTGAAATGCAGCCACACACAGGCGGGACAAGGTGAAATTCAGCGACACAGGCGGGACAAGGTGAAATGCAGCCACACACAGGCGGGACAAGGTAAAATGCAGCGACACACAGGCAGGACAAGGTGAAATGCAGCCACACACAGGCGGTACAAGGTGAAATGCAGCGACACACAGACGGGACAAGGTGAAATGCAGCGACACACAGGCGGTACAAGGTGAAATGCAGGCACACACAGGCGGTACAAGGTGAAATGCAGGCACACACAGGCGGTACAAGGTGAAATGCAGCCACACACAGGCGGTACAAGGTGAAATGCAGCGACACACAGGCGGGACAAGGTAAAATGCAGCGACACACAGGCGGGACAAGGTGAAATGCAGCCACACACAGGCGGTACAAGGTGAAATGCAGCGACACAGGTGGGACAAGGTGAAATGCAGCGACACAGGCGGGACAAGGTGAAATGCAGCGACACACAGGCAGGACAAGGTGAAATGCAGCGACACACAGGCGGGACAAGGTGAAATGCAGCGACACAGGCGGGACAAGGTGAAATGCAGCGACACACAGGCAGGACAAGGTGAAATGCAGCGACACACAGGCGGGACAAGGTGAAATGCAGCGACACACAGGCGGGACAAGGTGAAATGCAGCGTCACACAGGCGGGACAAGGTGAAATGCAGCGACACACAGGCGGGACAAGGTGAAATGCAGGCACACACAGGCGGGACAAGGTGAAATGCAGCGTCACACAGGCGGGACACGGTGAAATGCAGCCACACACAGGCGGTACAAGGTGAAATGCAGCCACACACAGGCGGGACAAGGTGAAATGCAGGCACACACAGGCGGTACAAGGTGAAATGCAGGCACACACAGGCGGTACAAGGTGAAATGCAGCCACACACAGGCGGTACAAGGTGAAATGCAGCGACACACAGGCGGTACAAGGTAAAATGCAGCGACACACAGGCAGGACAAGGTGAAATGCAGCGACACACAGGCAGGACAAGGTGAAATGCAGCGACACAGGTGGGACAAGGTGAAATGCAGCGACACACAGGCGGGACAAGGTGAAATGCAGCGACACAGGCGGGACAAGGTGAAATACAGCCAGACACAGGCGGGACAAGGTGAAATACAGCCAGACACAGGCGGGACAAGGTGAAATGCAGCGACACACAGGCGGGACAAGGTAAAATGCAGCGACACACAGGCAGGACAAGGTGAAATGCAGCCACACACAGGCAGGACAAGGTGAAATGCAGCGACACACAGGCGGTACAAGGTGAAATGCAGCGACACACAGGCGGGACAAGGTGAAATGCAGCCACACACAGGCGGGACAAGGTGAAATTCAGCGACACAGGCGGGACAAGGTGAAATGCAGCCACACACAGGCGGGACAAGGTAAAATGCAGCGACACACAGGCAGGACAAGGTGAAATGCAGCCACACACAGGCGGTACAAGGTGAAATGCAGCGACACACAGACGGGACAAGGTGAAATGCAGCGACACACAGGCGGTAAGGTGAAATGCAGGCACACACAGGCGGTACAAGGTGAAATGCAGGCACACACAGGCGGTACAAGGTGAAATGCAGCCACACACAGGCGGTACAAGGTGAAATGCAGCGACACACAGGCGGGACAAGGTAAAATGCAGCGACACACAGGCGGGACAAGGTGAAATGCAGCCACACACAGGCGGTACAAGGTGAAATGCAGTGACACACAGACGGGACAAGGTGAAATGCAGCGTCACACAGGCGGGTACAAGGTGAAATGCAGCAACACACAGGCGGTACAAGGTGAAATGCAGGCACACACAGGCGGTACAAGGTGAAATGCAGGCACACACAGGCGGTACAAGGTGAAATACAGCCACACACAGGCGGTACAAGGTGAAATGCAGCGACACACAGGCGGGACAAGGTAAAATGCAGCGACACACAGGCGGGACAAGGTGAAATACAGGCACACACAGGCGGTACAAGGTGAAATGCAGCCACACACAGGCGGTACAAGGTGAAATGCAGCGACACACAGGTGGGACAAGGTAAAATGCAGCGACACACAGGCGGGACAAGGTGAAATGCAGCCACACACAGGCGGTACAAGGTGAAATGCAGTGACACACAGACGGGACAAGGTGAAATGCAGCGTCACACAGGCGGTACAAGGTGAAATGCAGCAACACACAGGCGGTACAAGGTGAAATGCAGCCACACACAGGCGGTACAAGGTGAAATGCAGCGACACACAGGCGGGACAAGGTAAAATGCAGCGACACACAGGCGGGACAAGGTGAAATGCAGCCACACACAGGCGGGACAAGGTAAAATGCAGCGACACACAGGCGGGACAAGGTGAAATGCAGGCACACACAGGCGGTACAAGGTGAAATGCAGCCACACACAGGAGGTACAAGGTGAAATGCAGCCACACACAGGAGGTACAAGGTGAAATGCAGCGACACACAGGCGGGACAAGGTAAAATGCAGGCACACACAGGCGGTACAAGGTGAAATGCAGGCACACACAGGCGGTACAAGGTGAAATGCAGCCACACACAGGCGGTACAAGGTGAAATGCAGCGACACACAGGCGGGACAAGGTAAAATGCAGCGACACACAGGCGGGACAAGGTGAAATGCAGCCACAGACAGGCGGTACAAGGTGAAATGCAGCGACACACAGACGGGACAAGGTGAAATGCAGCCACACACAGGAGGTACAAGGTGAAATGCAGCCACACACAGGAGGTACAAGGTGAAATGCAGCCACACACAGGCGGGACAAGGTGAAATGCAGCGACACACAGATGGGACAAGATGAAATGCAGCGACACAGGCGGGACAAGGTGAAATGCAGCGACACAGGCGGGACAAGGTGAAATGCAGCGACACAGGCGGGACAAGGTGAAATACAGCCAGACACAGGCGGGACAAGGTGAAATGCAGCGACACACAGGCGGGACAAGGTGAAATGCAGCGACACACAGGCGGGACAAGGTGAAATGCAGCGACACACAGGCGGGACAAGGTGAAATACAGCCAGACACAGGCGGGACAAGGTGAAATGCAGCGACACAGGCGGGACAAGGTGAAATGCAGCATCACACAGGCGGGACAAGGTGAAATGCAGCGACACACAGGCGGGACAAGGTGAAATGCAGCGACACACAGGCGGGACAAGGTGAAATGCAGCGACACACAGGCGGGACAAGGTGAAATACAGCCAGACACAGGCGGGACAAGGTGAAATGCAGCGACACAGGCGGGACAAGGTGAAATGCAGCATCACACAGGCGGGACAAGGTGAAATGCAGCGACACACAGGCGGGACAAGGTGAAATGCAGCGACACACAGGCGGGACAAGGTAAAATGCAGCGACATACAGGCGGGACAAGGTAAAATGCAGCGACATACAGGCGGGACAAGGTGAAATGCAGCGACACACAGGCGGGACAAGGTGAAATGCAGCGACACACAGGCGGGACAAGGTGAAATGCAGCGACACACAGGCGGGACAAGGTGAAATGCAGCGACACAGGTGAGACAAGGTGAAATGCAGCGACACAGGTGGGACAAGGTGAAATGCAGCGACACAGGCGGGACAAGGTGTAATGCAGCGTCACACAGGCGGGACAAGGTGAAATGCAGCGTCACACAGGCGGGACAAGGTGAAATGCAGCGTCACAGGCGGGACAAGGTGAAATGCAGCGACACACAGGCGGGACAAGGTGAAATGCAGTGACACACAGGCGGGACAAGGTGAAATGCAGCGACACACAGGCGGGACAAGGTGAAATGCAGCGACACACAGGCGGGACAAGGTTAAATGCAGCGACACACAGGCGGGACAAGGTTAAATGCAGCGACACACAGGCGGGACAAGGTGAAATGCAGCGACACACAGGCGGGACAAGGTAAAATGCAGCGACACAGGCGGGACAAGGTGAAATGCAGCGACACACAGGCGGGACAAGGTGAAATGCAGCGACACAGGTGGGACAAGGTGAAATGCAGCGACACAGGTGAGACAAGGTGAAATGCAGCGACACAGGTGGGACAAGGTGAAATGCAGCGACACAGGTGGGACAAGGTGAAATGCAGCGACACACAGGCAGGACAAGGTGAAATGCAGCGTCACACAGGCGGGACACGGTGAAATGCAGCGACACACAGGTGGGAGAAGGTGAAATGCAGCGACACACAGGCGGGACGAGGTGAAATGCAGCGACACACAGACGGGACAAGGTGAAATGCAGCGACACACAGGCGGGACAAGGTGAAATGCAGCGACACACAGGTGGGACAAGGTGAAATGCAGCCACACACAGGTGGGACAAGGTGAAATGCAGCGTCATATAGGCGGGACAAGGTGAAATGCAGCGACAGACAGGCGGGACAAGGTGAAATGCAGCAACAGACAGGCGGGACAAGGTGAAATGCAGCGACACACAGGCGGGACAAGGTGAAATGCAGCGACACACAGGCGGGACAAGGTGAAATGCAGCGACACACAGGTGGGACAAGGTGAAATGCAGCGACACACAGGCGGGACATGGTGAAATGCAGCGACACACAGGCGGGACAAGGTGAAATGCAGCGACACACAGGCGGGACAAGGTGAAATGCAGCGACACACAGGCGGGACAAGGTGAAATGCAGCAACATACAGGCGGGACAAAGTGAAATGCAGCGACACACAGGCGGGACAAGGTGAAATGCAGCATCACACAGGCGGGACAAGGTGAAATGCAGCGACACACAGGCGGGACAAGGTGAAATGCAGCGACACACAGGTGGGAGAAGGTGAAATGCAGCGACAGACAGGCGGGACAAGGTGAAATGCAGTGACACAGGAGTGGGGGGAGAGGAGAGGAGGAGTGGGCGGGAGACGAGAGGAGGAGTGGGGGGGAGAGGAGGAGTGGGGGGGAGAGGAGGAGTGGGGGGGGAGAGTAGAGGAGGAGTGGGGGGAGAGGAGAGGAGGAGTGGAGGGAGAGGAGAGGAGGAGTGGTGGGGAGAGGAGGAGTGGGAGGAGAGGAGAGGAGGAGTGGGGGTTAGAGGAGAGGAGGAGTGGGGGGGAGAGGAGTTGAGGAGTGGGCGGGAGAGGAGAGGAGGAGTGGGCAGGAGAGGAGAGGAGGAGTGGGGGGGCTGGAGAGGAGAAGTGGGGGGGGGAAAGGATGAGTGGGGGGGAGAGGAGACGAGTGGGGGGAGAGGATGAGTGGGGGAGAGAGGAGAGGAGTTGGGGGGGAGAGGAGAGGAGGAGTGGGGGGAGAGGAGAGGAGGAGTGGGGGGAGAGGAGAGGAGGAGTGGGTGGGAGAGGAGAGGAGGAGTGGGGGGGAGAGGAGAGGAGGAGTGGGGGGAGAGGAGGAGTGGGGGGGGAGAGGAGAGGAGGAGTGGGGGGAGAGGAGAGGAGGCCTGGGGGGGGAGGAGAGGAGGAGTGGGGGCGGGAGAGGAGAGGAGGAGTGGGCGGGAGGGGAGAGGAGGAGTGGGGGGGAGAGGAGGAGTGGGCGGGAGAGGAGAGGAGGAGTGGGCGGGAGAGGAGGAGTGGGGGGAGAGGAGGGAGGAGTGGGGGGGAGAGGAGAGGAGGAGTGGGTAGGAGAGGAGAGGAGGAGTGGGCGGGAGAGGAGAGGAGGAGTGGGGGGGGAGAGGAGGAGTGGGGGGAGAGGAGGAGTGGGCGGGAGAGGAGGAGTGGAGGAGAGAGGAGAGGAGGAGTGGGGGGGAGAGGAGAGGAGGAGTGGGGGGGAGAGGAGGAGTGCGGGGGAGAGGAGGAGTGGGCGGGAGAGGAGGAGTGGGCAGGAGAGGAGGAGTGGGCAGGAGAGGAGGAGTGGAGGAGAGAGGAGAGGAGGAGTGGGGGGGAGAGGAGGAGTGGGGGGGAGAGGAGGAGATCGGGGGAGAGGAGAGGAGGAGTGGGCGGGAGAGGAGGAGTGGGTGGGAGAGGAGGAGTGGGGGGGAGAAGAGGAGTGGGCGGGAGAGGAGGAGTGGAGGAGAGAGGAGGGAGGGAGTGGCGGGGAGAGTAGAGGAGGAGTGGGTGGGAGAGGAGGAGTGGGGGGGAGAAGAGGAGTGGGTGGAGAGGAGGAGTGGGTGGGAGAAGAGGAGTGCGGGAGAGGAGGAGTGGGGGGGAGAGGAGGGAGGGAGTGGCGGGGAGAGTAGAGGAGGAGTGGGTGGGAGAGGAGGAGTGGGGGGGAGAGGAGGAGTGGAGGAGAGAGGAGGGAGGGAGTGGGGGGAGAGGAGGAGATCGGGGGAGAGGAGAGGAGGAGTGGGCGGGAGAGGAGGAGTGGGTGGAGAGGAGGAGTGGGGGGAGAAAAGGAGTGGGCGGGAGAGGAGGAGTGGAGGAGAGAGGAGGGAGGGAGTGGGGGGGAGAGGAGGAGATCGGGGAGAAGAGGAGTGGGTGGGAGAGGAGGAGTGGGGGGAGAGGAGGAGTGGAGGAGAGAGGAGGGAGGGAGTGGCGGGGAGAGTAGAGGAGGAGTGGGTGGGAGAGGAGGAGTGGGGGGAGAGGAGGAGTGGAGGAGAGAGGAGGGAGGGAGTGGGGGGGAGAGTAGAGGAGGAGTGGGTGGGAGAGGAGGAGTGGGCGGGAGAGGAGGAGTGGAGGAGAGAGGAGGGAGGGAGTGGGGGGAGAGGAGGAGTGGGGGGGAGAGGAGGAGATCGGGGGAGAGGAGAGGAGGAGTGGGCGGGAGAGGAGGAGTGGGTGGGAGAGGAGGAGTGGGGGGGAGAAGAGGAGTGGGCGGGAGAGGAGGAGTGGAGGAGAGAGGAGGGAGGGAGTGGCGGGGAGAGTAGAGGAGGAGTGGGTGGGAGAGGAGGAGTGGGGGGGAGAAGAGGAGTGGGTGGGAGAGGAGGAGTGGGTGGGAGAAGAGGAGTGCGGGAGAGGAGGAGTGGGGGGGAGAGGAGGGAGGGAGTGGCGGGGAGAGTAGAGGAGGAGTGTGTGGGAGAGGAGGAGTGGGGGGGAGAGGAGGAGTGGAGGAGAGAGGAGGGAGGGAGTGGGGGGGAGAGGAGGAGATCGGGGGAGAGGAGAGGAGGAGTGGGCGGGAGAGGAGGAGTGGGTGGGAGAGGAGGAGTGGGGGGGAGAAAAGGAGGTGGGCGGGAGAGGAGGAGTGGAGGAGAGAGGAGGGAGGGAGTGGGGGGGAGAGGAGGAGATCGGGGGAGAGGAGGAGTGGGTGGGAGAGGAGGAGTGGGGGGAGAGGAGGAGTGGAGGAGAGAGGAGGGAGGGAGTGGCGGGGAGAGTAGAGGAGGAGTGGGTGGGAGAGGAGGAGGGGGGGGAGAGGAGGAGTGGAGGAGAGAGGAGGGAGGAGTGGGGGGAGAGTAGAGGAGGAGTGGGTGGGAGAGGAGGAGTGGGCGGGAGAGGAGGAGTGGAGGAGAGAGGAGGGAGGGAGTGGCGGGGAGAGTAGAGGAGGAGTGGGTGGGAGAGGAGGAGTGGGGGGGAGAGGAGGAGTGGAGGAGAAAGGAGGGAGGGAGTGGGGGGAGAGTAGAGGAGGAGTGGGTGGGAGAGGAGGAGTGGGGGGGAGAGGAGGAATGGAGGAGAGAGGAGGGAGGGAGTGGCGGGGAGAGTAGAGGAGGAGTGGGTGGGAGAGGAGGAGTGGGGGGGAGAGGAGGAGTGGAGGAGAGAGGAGGGAGGGAGTGGGGGGGAGAGTAGAGGAGGAGTGGGGGGGAGAAAAGGAGTGGGCGGGAGAGGAGGAGTGGGTGGGAGAAGAGGAGTGCGGGAGAGGAGGAGTGGGGGGGAGAGGAGGGAGGGAGTGGCGGGAGAGTAGAGGAGGAGTGGGTGGGAGAGGAGGAGTGGGGGGGAGAGGAGGAGTGGAGGAGAGAGGAGGGAGGGAGTGGGGGGGAGAGGAGGAGATCGGGGAGAGGAGAGGAGGAGTGGGCGGGAGAGGAGGAGTGGGTGGGAGAGGAGGAGTGGGGGGGAGAAAAGGAGTGGGCGGGAGAGGAGGAGTGGAGGAGAGAGGAGGGAGGGAGTGGGGGGGAGAGGAGGAGATCGGGGGAGAGGAGGAGTGGGTGGGAGAGGAGGAGTGGGGGGGAGAGGAGGAGTGGAGGAGAGAGGAGGGAGGGAGTGGCGGGGAGAGTAGAGGAGGAGTGGGTGGAGAGGAGGAGTGGGGGGGAGAGGAGGAGTGGAGGAGAGAGGAGGGAGGGAGTGGGGGGGAGAGTAGAGGAGGAGTGGGTGGGAGAGGAGGAGTGGGCGGGAGAGGAGGAGTGGAGGAGAGAGGAGGGAGGGAGTGGCGGGGAGAGTAGAGGAGGAGTGGGTGGGAGAGGAGGAGTGGGGGGGAGAGGAGGAGTGGAGGAGAGAGGAGGGAGGGAGTGGGGGGGAGAGTAGAGGAGGAGTGGTGGGAGAGGAGGAGTGGGGGGAGAGGAGGAGTGGAGGAGAGAGGAGGGAGGGAGTGGGGGGGAGAGTAGAGGAGGAGTGGGTGGGAGAGGAGGAGTGGGGGGGGAGAGGAGGAGTGGAGGAGAGAGGAGGGAGGGAGTGGCGGGGAGAGGAGGAGATCGGGGGAGAGGAGGAGTGGGTTGGGAGAGGAGGAGTGGGGGGGAGAGGAGGAGTGGAGGAGAGAGGAGGGAGGGAGTGGCGGGGAGAGTAGAGGAGGAGTGGGTGGGAGAGGAGGAGTGGGGGGGAGAGGAGGAGTGGAGGAGAGAGGAGGGAGGGAGTGGGGGGAGAGTAGAGGAGGAGTGGGTGGGAGAGGAGGAGTGGGCGGGAGAGGAGGAGTGGAGGAGAGAGGAGGGAGGGAGTGGCGGGGAGAGTAGAGGAGGAGTGGGTGGGAGAGGAGGAGTGGGGGGGAGAGGAGGAGTGGAGGAGAGAGGAGGGAGGGAGTGGGGGGGAGAGTAGAGGAGGAGTGGGTGGGAGAGGAGGAGTGGGGGGAGAGGAGGAGTGGAGGAGAGAGGAGGGAGGGAGTGGCGGGGAGAGTAGAGGAGGAGTGGGTGGGAGAGGAGTAGTGGGGGGGAGAGGAGGAGTGGAGGAGAGAGGAGGGAGGGAGTGGGGGGAGAGTAGAGGAGGAGTGGGTGGAGAGGAGGAGTGGGGGGGAGAGGAGGAGTGGAGGAGAGAGGAGGGAGGGAGTGGCGGGGAGAGTAGAGGAGGAGTGGGTGGGAGAGGAGGAGTGGGGGGGAGAGGAGGAGTGGAGGAGAGAGGAGGGAGGGAGTGGCGGGGAGAGTAGAGGAGGAGTGGGTGGGAGAGGAGGAGTGGGGGGGAGAGGAGGAGTGGAGGAGAGAGGAGGGAGGGAGTGGGGGGGAGAGTAGAGGAGGAGTGGGTGGGAGAGGAGGAGTGGGGGGGAGAGGAGGAGTGGAGGAGAGAGGAGGGAGGGAGTGGCGGGGAGAGTAGAGGAGGAGTGGGTGGGAGAGGAGGAGTGGGGGGGAGAGGAGGAGTGGAGGAGAGAGGAGGGAGGGAGTGGCGGGGAGAGTAGAGGAGGAGTGGGTGGGAGAGGAGGAGTGGGGGGGAGAGGAGGAGTGGAGGAGAGAGGAGGGAGGGAGTGGGGGGGAGAGTAGAGGAGGAGTGGGGGGGAGAAAAGGAGTGGGCGGGAGAGGAGGAGTGGAGGAGAGAGGAGGCAGGGAGTGGCGGGGAGAGTAGAGGAGGAGTGGGTGGGAGAGGAGGAGTGGGGGGAGAGGAGGAGTGGAGGAGAGAGGAGGGAGGGAGTGGGGGAGAGTAGAGGAGGTGATACTGACCAAACTCATCAGCAGAGAAGTGTCGAGTCCAGAAGGATTTCCCATTGGTCAGAGTCATTTCATATTCTAACTGCAGCCCGTCACCCTGCAGGGAGAGACAGAATCAGAACCAGAACCGCAGCACGTCACCCTGCAGGGAGAGACAGAATCAGAACCAGAACCGCAGCCCGTCACCTGCAGGGAGAGACAGAATCAGAACCAGAACCACAGCCCGTCACCCTGCAGGAGAGACAGAATCAGAACCAGAACCACAGCCCGTCACCCTGCAGGGAGAGACAGAATCAGAACCAGAACCGCAGCCCGTCACCCTGCAGGGAGAGACAGAATCAGAACCAGAACCGCAGCCTGTCACCCTGCAGGGAGAGACAGAACCAGACCGCAGCCCGTCACCCTGCAGGGAGAGACAGAACCAGAACCAGAACCGCAGCCTGTCACCCTGCAGGGAGAGACAGAACCAGAACCGCAGCCGTCACCCTGCAGGGAGAGACAGAATCAGAACCAGAACCGCAGCCCGTCACCCTGCAGGGAGAGACAGAATCAGAACCAGAACCGCAGCCCGTCACCCTGCAGGGAGAGACAGAACCAGAACCGCAGCCCGTCACCCTGCAGGGAGAGACAGAACCAGAACCGCAGCCCGTCACCCTGCAGGGAGAGACAGAACCAGAACCGCAGCCCGTCACCCTGCAGGGAGAGACAGAATCAGAACCAGAACCGCAGCCCGTCACCCTGCAGGGAGAGACAGAACCAGAACCGCAGCCCGTCACCCTGCAGGGAGAGACAGAATCAGAACAGAACCGCAGCCGGCACCCTGCATGGAGAGACAGAACCAGAACCAGAACCGCACCCTGCAGGGAGAGACAGAACCGCAGCCCGTCACCCTGCAGGGAGAGACAGAATCAGAACCAGAACCGCAGCCCGGCACCATGCAGGGAGAGCCAGAATCAGAACCAGAACCGCAGCCCGGCACCCTGCAGGGAGAGACAGAACCAGAACCGCAGCCCGTCACCCTGCAGGGAGAGACAGAATCAGAACCAGAACCGCAGCCCGTCACCCTGCAGGGAGAGACAGAACCAGAACCAGAACCGCAGCCCGTCACCCTGCAGGGAGAGACAGAATCAGAACCAGAACCGCAGCCCGTCACCCTGCAGGGAGAGACAGAACCAGAACCAGAACCGCAGCCCGTCACCCTGCAGGGAGAGACAGAATCAGAACCAGAACCGCAGCCCGTCACCCTGCAGGGAGAGACAGAACCAGAACCAGAACCGCAGCCCGTCACCCTGCAGAGAGAGCCAGAATCAGAACCAGAACCGCAGCCCGTCACCCTGCAGAGAGACAGAATCAGAACCGCAGCCCATCACCCTGCAGGGAGAACAGAACCAGAACCAGAACCGCAGCCCGGCACCCTGCAGGGAGAGACAGAATCAGAACCAGAACCGCAGCCCGTCACCCTGCAGAGAGAGCCAGAATCAGAACCAGAACCACAGCCCGTCACCCTGCAGGGAGAGACAGAACCAGAACCGCAGCCCGTCACCCTGCAGGGAGAGACAGAACCAGAACCAGAACCGCAGCCTGTCACCCTGCAGGGAGAGACAGAACCAGAACCGCAGCCCGTCACCCTGCAGGGAGAGACAGATCCAGAACCGCAGCCCGTCACCCTGCAGAGAGAGACAGAACCAGAACCAGAACCGCAGCCCGTCACCCTGCAGAGAGAGACAGAACCAGAACCAGAACCGCAGCCCGTCACCCTGCAGAGAGAGACAGAACCAGAACCAGAACCGCAGCCCGTCACCCTGCAGGGAGAGACAGAACCAAAACCGCAGCCCGTCACCCTGCAGGGAGAGACAGAACCAGAACCAGAACCGCAGCCCGTCACCCTGCAGAGAGAGACAGAACCAGAACCAGAACCAGAACCGCAGCCCGTCACCCTGCAGGGAGAGACAGAACCAGAACCAGAACCGCAGCCCGTCACCCTGCAGGGAGAGACAGAATCAGAACCAGAACCGCAGCCCGTCACCCTGCAGGGAGAGACAGAACCAGAACCAGAACCGCAGCCCGTCACCCTGCAGAGAGAGCCAGAATCAGAACCAGAACCGCAGCCCGTCACCCTGCAGGGAGAGACAGAATCAGAACCGCAGCCCATCACCCTGCAGGGAGAACAGAACCAGAACCAGAACCAGAACCGCAGCCCGGCACCCTGCAGGGAGAGACAGAATCAGAACCAGAACCGCAGCCCGTCACCCTGCAGAGAGAGCCAGAATCAGAACCAGAACCACAGCCCGTCACCCTGCAGGGAGAGACAGAACCAGAACCAGAACCGCAGCCTGTCACCCTGCAGGGAGAGACAGAACCAGAACCAGAACCGCAGCCTGTCACCCTGCAGGAGAGACAGAACCAGAACCGCAGCCCGTCACCCTGCAGGGAGAGACAGAACCAGAACCAGAACCGCAGCCCGTCACCCTGCAGAGAGAGACAGAATCAGAACCGCAGCCCGTCACCCTGCAGAGAGAGACAGAACCAGAACCAGAACCGCAGCCCGTCACCCTGCAGAGAGAGACAGAACCAGAACCAGAACCGCAGCCCGTCACCCTGCAGGGAGAGACAGAACCAAAACCGCAGCCCGTCACCCTGCAGGGAGAGACAGAACCAGAACCGCAGCCCATCACCCTGCAGGGAGAGACAGAAACAGAACCAGAACCGCAGCCCGTCACCCTGCAGGGAGAGACAGAATCAGAACCAGAGACAGAATCAGAACCAGAACCGCAGCCCATCACCCTGCAGAGAGAGACAGAACCAGAACCGCAGCCCGTCACCCTGCAGGGAGAGACAGAATCAGAACCAGAACCGCAGCCCATCACCCTGCAGGGAGAGACAGAATCAGAACCAGAACCGCAGCCCGTCACCCTGCAGGGAGAGACAGAACCAGAACCGCAGCCCGGCACCCTGCAGGGAGAGACAGAACCAGAACCAGAACCGCAGCCCGGCACCCTGCAGAGAGACAGAACCAGAACCGCAGCCCGTCACCCTGCAGGGAGAGACAGAATCAGAACCGCAGCCCGGCACCCTGCAGGGAGAGACAGAACCAGAACCAGAACCGCAGCCCATCACCCTGCAGAGAGAGCCAGAATCAGAACCAGAACCGCAGCCCGTCACCCTGCAGGGAGAGCAGAACCAGAACCGCAGCCCGGCACCCTGCAGGGAGAGACAGAACCAGAACCAGAACCGCAGCCCGGCACCCTGCAGAGAGACAGAACCAGAACCGCAGCCCGTCACCCTGCAGGGAGAGACAGAACCAGAACCAGAACCGCAGCCCATCACCCTGCAGAGAGAGCCAGAATCAGAACCAGAACCGCAGCCCGTCACCCTGCAGGGAGAGACAGAACCAGAACCAGAACCGCAGCCCGTCACCCTGCAGAGAGAGCCAGAATCAGAACCAGAACCGCAGCCCGTCACCCTGCAGGGAGAGACAGAACCAGAACCAGAACCGCAGCCCGTCACCCTGCAGGGAGAGACAGAATCAGAACCAGAACCGCAGCCCGGCACCCTGCAGGGAGAGACAGAATCAGAACCAGAACCACAGCCCGTCACCCTGCAGAGAGAGACAGAATCAGAACCAGAACCACAGCCCGTCACCCTGCAAGGAGAGACAGAACCAGAACCAGAACCGCAGCCCGTCACCCTGCAGGGAGAGACAGAACCAGAACCGCAGCCCGTCACCCTGCAGGGAGAGACAGAATCAGAACCAGAACCGCAGCCCGTCACCCTGCAGGGAGAGACAGAATCAGAACCAGAACCGCAGCCTGTCACCCTGCAGGGAGAGACAGAATCAGAACCAGAACCGCAGCCTGTCACCCTGCAGGGAGAGACAGAATCAGAACCAGAACCGCAGCCTGTCACTCTGCAGGGAGAGACAGAATCAGAACCAGAACCGCAGCCTGTCACCCTGCAGGGAGAGACAGAATCAGAACCAGAACCGCAGCCTGTCACCCTGCAGGGAGAGACAGAACCAGAACCGCAGCCTGTCACCCTGCAGGGAGAGACAGAATCAGAACCAGAACCGCAGCCTGTCACCCTGCAGGGAGAGACAGAACCAGAACCAGAAACGCAGCCCGTCACCCTGCAGGGAGAGACAGAACCAGAACCAGAACCGCAGCCTGTCACCCTGCAGGGAGAGACAGAACCAGAACCAGAACCGCAGCCTGTCACCCTGCAGGGAGAGACAGAACCAGAACACCGCAGCCCGTCACCCTGCAGGGAGAGACAGAACCAGAACCGCAGCCCGTCACCCTGCAGGGAGAGACAGAACCAGAACCAGAACCACAGCCCGTCACCCTGCAGAGAGAGACAGAACCAGAACCAGAACCGCAGCCCGTCACCCTGCAGGGAGAGACAGAACCAGAACCGCAGCCCGTCACCCTGCAGGGAGAGACAGAATCAGAACCAGAACCGCAGCCCGTCACCCTGCAGGGAGAGACAGAATCAGAACCAGAACCGCAGCCCGTCACCCTGCAGGGAGAGACAGAATCAGAACCAGAACCGCAGCCCGTCACCCTGCAGGGAGAGCCAGAATCAGAACCAGAACCGCAGCCCGTCACCCTGCAGGGAGAGACAGAATCAGAACCAGAACCACAGCCTGTCACCCTGCAAGGAGAGGCAGAATCAGAACCAGAACCGCAGCCCGTCACCCTGCAGGGAGAGACAGAATCAGAACCAGAACCGCAGCCCGTCACCCTGCAGGGAGAGACAGAATCAGAACCAGAACCGCAGCCCGTCACCCTGCAGGGAGAGACAGAATCAGAACCAGAACCGCAGCTCGTCACCCTGCAGAGAGAGACAGAACCAGAACTGCAGCCCGTCACCCTGCAGGGAGAGACAGAACCAGAACCAGAACCGCAGCCCGTCACCCTGCAGGGAGAGACAGAACCAGAACCGCAGCCCGTCACCCTGCAGGGAGAGACAGAATCAGAACCAGAACCGCAGCCCGTCACCCTGCAGAGAGAGACAGAACCAGAACTGCAGCCCGTCACCCTGCAGGGAGAGACAGAATCAGAACCAGAACCGCAGCCCGTCACCCTGCAGAGAGAGACAGAACCAGAACCGCAGCCCGTCACCCTGCAGGGGGAGCCAGAATCAGAACCAGAACCGCAGCCCGTCACCCTGCAGGGAGAGACAGAATCAGAACCAGAACCGCAGCCCGTCACCCTGCAGGGAGAGACAGAATCAGAACCAGAACCGCAGCCCATCACCCTGCAGGGAGAGACAGAACCAGAACCAGAACCGCAGCCCGTCACCCTGCAGGGAGAGACAGAATCAGAACCAGAACCGCAGCCCGTCACCCTGCAGGGAGAGACAGAATCAGAACCAGAACCGCAGCCCGTCACCCTGCAGGGAGAGACAGAATCAGAACCAGAACCGCAGCCCGTCACCCTGCAGGGAGAGACAGAACCAGAACCAGAACCGCAGCCCGTCACCCTGCAGAGAGACAGAATCAAAACCAGAACCGCAGCCCGTCACCCTGCAGGGAGAGACAGAATCAGAACCAGAACCGCAGCCCGTCACCCTGCAGGGAGAGACAGAATCAGAACCAGAACCGCAGCCCGTCACCCTGCAGGGAGAGACAGAACCAGAACCAGAACCGCAGCCCGTCACCCTGCAGAGAGACAGAATCAAAACCAGAACCGCAGCCCGTCACCCTGCAGGGAGAGACAGAACCAGAACCAGAACCGCAGCCCGTCACCCTGCAGCGAGAGACAGAATCAGAACCAGAACCGCAGCCCGGCACCCTGCAGGGAGAGACAGAACCAGAACCAGAACCGCAGCCCGTCACCCTGCAGGGAGAGACAGAATCAGAACCAGAACCGCAGCCCGTCACCCTGCAGGGAGAGACAGAATCAGAACCAGAACCGCAGCCCGTCACCCTGTAGGGAGAGACAGAATCAGAACCAGAACCGCAGCCCGTCACCCTGCAGGGAGAGACAGAATCAGAACCAGAACCGCAGCCCGTCACCCTGCAGGGAGAGACAGAACCAGAACCAGAACCGCAGCCCGTCACCCTGCAGAGAGACAGAATCAGAACCAGAACCACAGCCCATCACCCTGCAGAGAGAGACAGAATCAGAACCAGAACCGCAGCCCGTCACCCTGCAGGGAGAGACAGAACCAGAACCAGAACCGCAGCCCGTCACCCTGCAGGGAGAGCCAGAATCAGAACCAGAACCGCAGCCCATCACCCTGCAGGGAGAGCCAGAACCAGAACCAGAACCGCAGCCCGTCACCCTGCAGGGAGAGACAGAATCAGAACCAGAACCGCAGCCCGTCACCCTGCAGGGAGAGACAGAATCAGAACCAGAACCGCAGCCCATCACCCTGCAGGGAGAGACAGAATCAGAACCAGAACCGCAGCCCGTCACCCTGCAGGGAGAGACAGAATCAGAACCAGAACCGCAGCCCGTCACCCTGCAGGGAGAGACAGAACCAGAACCAGAACCGCAGCCCGTCACCCTGCAGGGAGAGACAGAACCAGAACCAGAACCGCAGCCCGTCACCCTGCAGGGAGAGACAGAATCAGAACCAGAACCGCAGCCCGTCACCCTGCAGGGAGAGACAGAACCAGAACCAGAACCGCAGCCCGTCACCCTGCAGGGAGAGACAGAATCAGAACCAGAACCGCAGCCCGTCACCCTGCAGGGAGAGATAGAATCAGAACCAGAACTGCAGCCCGGCACCCTGCAGGGAGAGACAGAACCAGAACCAGAACCGCAGCCCGTCACCCTGCAGGGAGAGACAGAATCAGAACCAGAACCGCAGCCCGTCACCCTGCAGGGAGAGACAGAACCAGAACCGCAGCCCGTCACCCTGCAGGGAGAGACAGAATCAGAACCAGAACCGCAGCCCGTCACCCTGCAGGGAGAGACAGAATCAGAACCAGAACCGCAGCCCGTCACCCTGCAGGGAGAGACAGAACCAGAACCAGAACCGCAGCCCGTCACCCTGCAGGGAGAGACAGAATCAGAACCAGAACCACAGCCCGTCACCCTGCAGGGAGAGACAGAATCAGAACCGCAGCCCGGCACCCTGCAGGGAGAGACAGAACCAGAACCAGAACCGCAGCCCGTCACCCTGCAGGGAGAGACAGAATCAGAACCGCAGCCCGGCACCCTGCAGGGAGAGACAGAACCAGAACCAGAACCGCAGCCCGTCACCCTGCAGGGAGAGACAGAACCAGAACCGCAGCCCGTCACCCTGCAGGGAGAGACAGAACCAGAACCAGAACCGCAGCCCGTCACCCTGCAGAGAGACAGAATCAGAACCAGAACCGCAGCCCGTCACCCTGCAGGGAGAGACAGAACCAGAACCAGAACCGCAGCCCGGCACCCTGCAGGGAGAGACAGAACCAGAACCGCAGCCCATCACCCTGCAGGGAGAGACAGAACCAGAACCAGAACCGCAGCCCGTCACCCTGCAGAGAGAGACAGAATCAGAACCAGAACCGCAGCCCGTCACCCTGCAGGGAGAGACAGAACCAGAACCGCAGCCCGTCACCCTGCAGGGAGAGACAGAACCAGAACCAGAACTGCAGCCCGTCACCCTGCAGGGAGAGACAGAACCAGAACCGCAGCCCGTCACCCTGCAGGGAGAGACAGAACCAGAACCAGAACCGCAGCCCGTCACCCTGCAGGGAGAGACAGAACCAGAACCAGAACCGCAGCCCGTCACCCTGCAGGGAGAGACAGAATCAGAACCAGAACCGCAGCCCGTCACCCTGCAGGGAGAGACAGAACCAGAACCGCAGCCCGTCACCCTGCAGGGAGAGACAGAACCAGAACCAGAACCGCAGCCCGTCACCCTGCAGGGAGAGACAGAACCAGAACCAGAACCGCAGCCCGTCACCCTGCGGGAGAGACAGAATCAGAACCAGAACCACAGCCCGTCACCCTGCAGGGAGAGACAGAACCAGAACCAGAACCGCAGCCCGTCACCCTGCAGGGAGAGACAGAACCAGAACCAGAACCGCAGCCCGTCACCCTGCGGGAGAGACAGAATCAGAACCAGAACCGCAGCCCGTCACCCTGCAGGGAGAGACAGAATCAGAACCAGAACCGCAGCCCGTCACCCTGCAGGGAGAGACAGAACCAGAACCGCAGCCCGTCACCCTGCAGGGAGAGACAGAATCAGAACCAGAACCGCAGCCCGTCACCCTGCAGGGAGAGACAGAATCAGAACCAGAACCGCAGCCCGTCACCCTGCGGGAGAGACAGAATCAGAACCAGAACCACAGCCCGTCACCCTGCAGGGAGAGACAGAACCAGAACCAGAACCGCAGCCCGTCACCCTGCAGGGAGAGACAGAACCAGAACCAGAACCGCAGCCCGTCACCCTGCGGGAGAGACAGAATCAGAACCAGAACCGCAGCCCGTCACCCTGCAGGGAGAGACAGAATCAGAACCAGAACCGCAGCCCGTCACCCTGCAGGGAGAGACAGAACCAGAACCAGAACTGCTGCCCCGCTCCTCCCTCTATCCAGATTTGCCCCGCTCCTCCCTCTCCCCAGATTTGCCCCGCTCCTCCCTCTCCCCAGATTTGCCCCGCTCCTCCCTCTCCCCAGATTTGCCCCGCTCCTACCTCTCCCAGATTTGCCCCACTCCTCCCTCTCCCCAGATTTGCCCCACTCCTCCCTATCCCAGATTTGCCCCGCTCCTCCCTCTCCCAGATTTGCCCCACTCCTCCCTCTCCCCAGATTTGCCCCGCTCCTCCCTCTCCCCAGATTTGCCCCGCTCCTCCCTCTCCCCAGATTTGCCCCGCTCCTCCCTCTCCCCAGATTTGCCCCGCTCCTCCCTCTCCCCAGATTTGCCCCGCTCCTCCCTCTCCCCAGATTTGCCCCGCTCCTCCCTCTCCCCAGATTTGCCCCGCTCCTCCCTCTCCCAGATTTGCCCCGCTCCTCCCTCTCCCCAGATTTGCCCCGCTCCTCCCTCTCCCCAGATTTGCCCCGCTCCTCCCTCTCCCCAGATTTGCCCCGCTCCTCCCTCTCCCCAGATTTGCCCCGCTCCTCCCTCTCCCCAGATTTGCCCCGCTCCTCCCTCTCCCCAGATTTGCCCCACTCCTCCTGTCCTGCCCCGGCACTCACCCCGCACTTGCTCAGGGCTATGTACCACCATCGCTCCCGCACAGACCGGAAACTCCGACCGCTGTTACAGCTCAGGTACCTCCGGCCAAACTCCTGTGTGACCTGTGGGGAGAGGGCACGGTGACCCAGGGGGGCGGTGACCTACGGGAGAGGGGGGCAGTACTGGAAGAGTGTGCAGTTTGGGGGGAGAGGGTGCAGTATTGGAAGAGTGTGCAGTATGGGGAGCAGTATTGGAAGAGTGTGCAGTATGGGGGGGGGGGCAGTATTGGAAGAGTGTGCAGTATGGGGGGGCAGTCTTGGAAGAGTGTGCAGTATGGGGGGGGGGCAGTATTGGAAGAGCGTGCAGGTATGGGGAGCAGTATTGGAAGAGTGTGCAGTATGGGGGGGCAGTATTGGAAGAGTGTGCAGTATGGGGGGACAGTATTGGAAGAGTGTGCAGTATGGGGGGGGCAGTATTGGAAGAGTGAGCAGTATGGGGGGGAGCAGTATTGGAAGAGTGTGCAGTATGGGGGGACAGTTTTGGAAGAGTGTGCAGTATGGGGGGAGCAGAATTGGAAGAGTATGCAGTATGGGGGGCAGTATTGGGAGAGTGTGCAGTATGGGGGGGCAGTATTGGAAGAGTGTGCAGAATGGGGGGGGCAGTATTGGAAGAGTGTGCAGTATGGGGGGCAGTATTGGAAGAGTGTGCAGTATGGGGGGCAGTATTAGAAGAGTGTGCAGTATGGGGGGCAGTATTGGAAGAGTGTGCAGTATGGGGGGGCAGTATTGGAAAAGTGTGCAGTGTGGGGGGGGGGCAGTATTGGAAGAGTGTGCAGTATGGGGGGGCAGTATTGGAAGAGTGTGCAGTATGGGTGCAGTATTGGGAGAGTGTGCAGTATGGGGGGGCAGTATTGGAAGAGTGTGCAGTATGGGGGGGGCAGTATTGGAAGAGTGTGCAGTATGGGGGTGGGGGTGGCAGTATTGGAAGAGTGTGCAGTATGGGGGGGGCAGTATTGGAAGAGTGTGCAGTATGGGGGGGGCAGTATTGGAAGAGTGTGCAGTATGGGGGTGGGGTGGCAGTATTGGAAGAGTGTGCAGTATGGGGGGCAGTATTGGAAGAGTGTGCAGTATGGGGAGGCAGTATTGGAAGAGTGTGCAGTATGGGGGGGCAGTATTGGAAGAGCGTGCAGTATGGGGGGGAGCAGTATTGGAAGAGTGTGCAGTATTGGGGGGGGGCAGTATTGGAAGAGTGTGCAGTATGGGGAGCATTATTGGAAGAGTGTGCAGTATGGGGGGGGGCAGTATTGGAATAGTGTGCAGTATGGGGGGGCAGTATTGGAAGAGTGTGCAGTATGGGGAGGCAGTATTGGAAGAGTGTGCAGCATGGGGGTGGCAGTATTGGAAGAGTGTGCAGTATGGGGGGGCAGTATTGGAAGAGTGAGCAGTATGGGGAGCAGTATTGGAAGAGTGTGCAGTATGGGGGGGCAGTATTGGAAGAGTGTGCAGTATGGGGGACAGTATTGGAAGAGTGTGCAGTATGGGGGGGGGGGCAATATTGGAATAGTGTGCAGTATGGGGGGCAGTATTGGAAGAGTGTGCAGTATGGGGAGGCAGTATTGGAAGAGTGTGCAGTATGGGGGGGCAGTATTGGAAGAGCGTGCAGTATGGGGAGCAGTATTGGAAGAGTGTGCAGTATGGGGGGGCAGTATTGGAAGAGTGTGCAGCATGGGGGTGGCAGTATTGGAAGAGTGTGCAGTATGGGGGGGCAGTATTGGAAGAGTGAGCAGTATGGGGAGCAGTATTGGAAGAGTGTGCAGTATGGGGGGGCAGTATTGGAAGAGTGTGCAGTATGGGGGACAGTATTGGAAGAGTGTGCAGTATGGGGGGGGCAGTATTGGAAGAGTGAGCAGTATGGGGGGGAGCAGTATTGGAAGAGTGTGCAGTATGGGGGGACAGTATTGGAAGAGTGTGCAGTATGGGGGGAGCAGAATTGGAAGAGTGTGCAGTATGGGGGGCAGTATTGGGAGAGTGTGCAGTATGGGGGGGCAGTATTGGAAGAGTGTGCAGAATGGGGGGGGGGGGCAGTATTGGAAGAGTGTGCAGTATGGGGGGCAGTATTGGAAGAGTGTGCAGTATGGGGGGCAGTATTAGAAGAATGTGCAGTATGGTGGGGCAGTATTGGAAGAGTGTGCAGTATGGGGGGGCAGTATTGGAAAAGTGTGCAGTGTGGGGGGGGGCAGTATTGGAAGAGTGTGCAGTATGGGGAGGGCAGTATTGCAAGAGTGTGCAGTATGGGGGCAGTATTGGGAGAGTGTGCAGTATGGGGGGGGCAGTATTGGAAGAGTGTGCAGTATGGGGGGGGCAGTATTGGAAGAGTGTGCAGTATGGGGGTGGGGGTGGCAGTATTGGAAGAGTGTGCAGTATGGGGGGGCAGTATTGGAAGAGTGTGCAGTATGGGGGGGGGGCAGTATTGGAAGAGTGTGCAGTATGGGGGGGCAGTATTGGAAGAGTGTGCAGTATGGGGGTGGCAGTATTGGAAGAGTGTGCAGTATGGGGGGCAGTATTGGAAGAGTGTGCAGTATGGGGAGGCAGTATTGGAAGAGTGTGCCGTATGGGGAGGCAGTATTGGAAGAGTGTGCAGTATGGGGAACAGTATTGGAAGAGTGTGCAGTATGGGGGGGGGCAGTATTGGAATAGTGTGCAGTATGGGGAGCAGTATTGGAAGAGTGTGCAGTATGGGGGGGGCACTATTGGAAGAGTGTGCAGTATGGGGGGGCAGTATTGGAAGAGTGTGCAGTATGGGGAGGCAGTATTGGAAGAGTGTGCAGTATGGGGGGGCAGTATTGGAAGAGTGAGCAGTATGGGGAGCAGTATTGGAAGAGTGTGCAGTATGGGGGGGCAGTATTGGAAGAGTGTGCAGTATGGGGGGACAGTATTGGAAGAGTGTGCAGTATGGGGGGGGCAGTATTGGAAGAGTGAGCAGTATGGGGGGGAGCAGTATTGGAAGAGTGTGCAGTATGGGGGGACAGTATTGGAAGAGTGTGCAGTATGGGGGGAGCAGAATTGGAAGAGTGTGCAGTATGGGGGGCAGTATTGGGAGAGTGTGCAGTATGGGGGGGCAGTATTGGAAGAGTGTGCAGAATGGGGGGGGGCAGTATTGGAAGAGTGTGCAGTATGGGGGGCAGTATTGGAAGAGTGTGCAGTATGGGGAGGCAGTATTGGAAGAGTGTGCAGTATGGGGGGGCAGTATTGGAAGAGCGTGCAGTATGGGGGGGCAGTATTGGAAGAGTGTGCAGTATGGGGGGGGGCAGTATTGGAAGAGTGTGCAGTATGGGGAGCAGTATTGGAAGAGTGTGCAGTATGGGGGGGGCACTATTGGAATAGTGTGCAGTATGGGGGGGCAGTATTGGAAGAGTGTGCAGTATGGGGAGGCAGTATTGGAAGAGTGTGCAGCATGGGGGTGGCAGTATTGGAAGAGTGTGCAGTATGGGGGGGCAGTATTGGAAGAGTGAGCAGTATGGGGAGCAGTATTGGAAGAGTGTGCAGTATGGGGGGGCACTATTGGAAGAGTGTGCAGTATGGGGGACAGTATTGGAAGAGTGTGCAGTATGGGGGGGGCAATATTGGAATAGTGTGCAGTATGGGGGGGCAGTATTGGAAAAGTGTGCAGTATGGGGAGGCAGTATTGGAAGAGTGTGCAGTATGGGGGGGCAGTATTGGAAGAGCGTGCAGTATGGGGAGCAGTATTGGAAGAGTGTGCAGTATGGGGGGGCAGTATTGGAAGAGTGTGCAGCATGGGGGTGGCAGTATTGGAAGAGTGTGCAGTATGGGGGGGCAGTATTGGAAGAGTGAGCAGTATGGGGAGCAGTATTGGAAGAGTGTGCAGTATGGGGGGGCAGTATTGGAAGAGTGTGCAGTATGGGGGACAGTATTGGAAGAGTGTGCAGTATGGGGGGGGCAGTATTGGAAGAGTGAGCAGTATGGGGGGGAGCAGTATTGGAAGAGTGTGCAGTATGGGGGGACAGTATTGGAAGAGTGTGCAGTATGGGGGGAGCAGAATTGGAAGAGTGTGCAGTATGGGGGGCAGTATTGGGAGAGTGTGCAGTATGGGGGGGCAGTATTGGAAGAGTGTGCAGAATGGGGGGGGGGCAGATTTGGAAGAGTGTGCAGTATGGGGGGCAGTATTGGAAGAGTGTGCAGTATGGGGGGCAGTATTAGAAGAGTGTGCAGTATGGGGGGCAGTATTGGAAGAGTGTGCAGTATGGGGGGGCAGTATTGGAAAAGTGTGCAGTGGGGGGGGCAGTATTGGAAGAGTGTGCAGTATGGGGGGGGCAGTATTGGAAGTGTGTGCAGTATGGGGGCAGTATTGGGAGAGTGTGCAGTATGGGGGGGCAGTATTGGAAGAGTGTGCAGTATGGGGGGGGCAGTATTGGAAGAGTGTGCAGTATGGGGGTGGGGGGTGGCAGTATTGGAAGAGTGTGCAGTATGGGGGGGCAGTATTGGAAGAGTGTGCAGTATGGGGGGGGCAGTATTGGAAGAGTGTGCAGTATGGGGGGGCAGTATTGGAAGAGTGTGCAGTATGGGGGTGGCAGTATTGGAAGAGTGTGCAGTATGGGGGGCAGTATTGGAAGAGTGTGCAGTATGGGGAGGCAGTATTGGAAGAGTGTGCAGTATGGGGAGGCAGTATTGGAAGAGTGTGCAGTATGGGGAGCAGTATTGGAAGAGTGTGCAGTATGGGGGGGGCAGTATTGGAAGAGTGTGCAGTATGGGGGGGCAGTATTGGAAGATTGTGCAGTAAGGGGGGGCAGTATTGGAAGAGTGTGCAGAATGGGGGGGCAGTATTGGAAGAGTGTGCAGTATGGGGGGGGCAGTATTGGAAGAGTGTGCAGTATGGGGGGGCAGTACTGGAAGAGCGTGCAATATGGGGGGGAGCAGTATTGGAAGTGTGCAGTATGGGGGGGAGCAGTATTGGAAGAGTGTGCAGTATGGGGGGCCAGTATTGAAAGAGTGTGCAGTATGGGGGGCAGCATTGGAAAAGTGTGCAGTATGGGGGGGGGGCAGTATTGGAAGAGTGTGCAGTATGGGGGGCAGTATTAGAAGAGTGTGCAGAATGGGGGGGGGGGGCAGTATTGGAAGAGTGTGCAGTATGGGGGGGCAGTATTTGAAGAGTGTGCAGTATGGGGGGGCAGTATTGGAAGAGTGCAGTATGGGGGGGAGCAGTATTGGAAGAGTGTGTAGTATGAGGGGGCAGTATTGGAAGAGCGTGCAGTATGGGGGGGCAGTATTGGAAGAGCGTGCATTATGGGGGGGAGCAGTATTGGAAGAGTGTGCAGTATGGGGGGGGCAGTATTGGAAGAGTGTGCAGTATGGGGGGCAGTATTGGAAGAGTGTGCAGTATGGGGGGGGCAGTACTGGAAGAGTGTGCAGTATGGGGGGGCAGTATTGGAAGAGTGTGCAGTATGGGGGGGCAGTATTGGAAGAGTGTGCAGTATGGGGGGAGCAGTATTGGAAGAGTGTGCAGTATGGGGGGGCAGTATTGGAAGAGTGTGTAGTATGGGGGGGGGCAGTATTGAAGAGTGTGCAGTATGGGGGGGCAGTATTGGAAGAGGGTGCAGTATGGGGGGGCAGTATTGGAATAGTGTGTAGTATGGGGGGCAGTATTGAAGAGTGTGCAGTATGGGGGGGTAGTATTGGAAGAGGGTGCAGTATGGGGGGGGAGCAGTATTGGAAGAGTGTGCAGTATGGGGGGGGGAGCAGTATTGGAAGAGTGTGCAGTATGGGGGGGAGCAGTATTGGAAGCATGTGCAGTATTGGAAGAGTGTGCAGTATGGGGGGCAGTATTGGAAGAGTGTGCAGTATGGGGGGGGCAGTACTGGAAGAGTGTGCAGTATGGGGGGGCAGTATTGGAAGAGTGTGCAGTATGGGGGGAGCAGTATTGGAAGAGTGTGCAGTATGGGGGGGCAGTATTGGAAGAGTGTGTAGTATGGGGGGACAGTATTGGAAGAGTGTGCAGTATGGGGGAGCAGTATTGGAACAGTGTGCAGTATGGGGGGGCAGTATTGGAAGAGTGTGTAGTATGGGGGGGCAGTATTGAAGAGTGTGCAGTATGGGGGGGTAGTATTGGAAGAGGGTGCAGTATGGGGGGGCAGTATTGTAATAGTGTGTAGTATGGGGGCAGTATTGGAAGAGTGTGCAGTATAAGGGGGAGCAGTATTGGAAGAGTGTGCAGTATGGGGGGGAGCAGTATTGGAAGAGTGTGTAGTATGGGGGGGCAGCATTGGAAGAGTGTGCAGTATGGGGGGGGAGCAGTATTGGAAGAGTGTGCAGTATGGGGGGGAGCAGTATTGGAAGCGTGTGCAGTATGGGGGGGAGCAGTATTGGAAGAGTGTGCAGTATGGGGGGGGCAGTTTTGGAAGAGTGTGAAGTATGGGGGGCAGTATTGGAAGAGTGTGCAGTATGGGGGGCAGTATTGGAAGAGTGTGCAGTATGGGGGGCAGCATTGGAAAAGTGTGCAGTATGGGGGGGGGGCAGTATTGGAAGAGTGTGCAGTATGGGGGGCAGTATTAGAAGAGTGTGCAGAATGGGGGGGGCAGTATTGGAAGAGTGTGCAGTATGGGGGGGCAGTATTTGAAGAGTGTGCAGTATGGGGGGGCAGTATTGGAAGAGTGTGCAGTATGGGGGGGAGCAGTATTGGAAGAGTGTGTAGTATGAGGGGGCAGTATTGGAAGAGCGTGCAGTATGGGGGGGCAGTATTGGAAGAGCGTGCATTATGGGGGGGAGCAGTATTGGAAGAGTGTGCAGTATGGGGGGGGCAGTATTGGAAGAGTGTGCAGTATGGGGGGGGCAGTACTGGAAGAGTGTGCAGTATGGGGGGGCAGTATTGGAAGAGTGTGCAGTATGGGGGGGCAGTATTGGAAGAGTGTGCAGTATGGGGGGGCAGTATTGGAAGAGTGTGCAGTATGGGGGGGCAGTATTGGAAGAGTGTGTAGTATGGGGGGGGGCAGTATTGAAGAGTGTGCAGTATGGGGGGGCAGTATTGGAAGAGGGTGCAGTATGGGGGGGCAGTATTGGAATAGTGTGTAGTATGGGGGGCAGTATTGGAAGAGTGTGCAGTATAAGGGGGAGCAGTATTGGAAGAGTGTGCAGTATGGGGGGGGAGCAGTATTGGAAGAGTGTGTAGTATGGGGGGGCAGCATTGGAAGAGTGTGCAGTATGGGGGGGGGAGCAGTATTGGAAGAGTGTGCAGTATGGGGGGGAGCAGTATTGGAAGCATGTGCAGTATTGGAAGAGTGTGCAGTATGGGGGGCAGTATTGGAAGAGTGTGCAGTATGGGGGGGCAGTACTGGAAGAGTGTGCAGTATGGGGGGCAGTATTGGAAGAGTGTGCAGTATGGGGGGAGCAGTATTGGAAGAGTGTGCAGTATGGGGGGGCAGTATTGGAAGAGTGTGTAGTATGGGGGGACAGTATTGGAAGAGTGTGCAGTATGGGGGGAGCAGTATTGGAAGAGTGTGCAGTATGGGGGGGCAGTATTGGAAGAGTGTGTAGTATGGGGGGGACAGTATTGAAGAGTGTGCAGTATGGGGGGGCAGTATTGGAAGAGGGTGCAGTATGGGGGGGCAGTATTGGAAGAGTGTGCAGTATGGGGGGCAGTATTAGAAGAGTGTGCAGAATGGGGGGGGGGCAGTATTGGAAGAGTGTGCAGTATGGGGGGGCAGTATTTGAAGAGTGTGCAGTATGGGGGGGCAGTATTGGAAGAGTGTGCAGTATGGGGGGGAGCAGTATTGGAAGAGTGTGTAGTATGAGGGGGCAGTATTGGAAGAGCGTGCAGTATGGGGGGGCAGTATTGGAAGAGTGTGCAGTATGGGGGGGAGCAGTATTGGAAGAGTGTGCAGTATGGGGGGGGGCAGTATTGGAAGAGTGTGCAGTATGGGGGGCAGTATTGGAAGAGTGTGCAGTATGGGGGGGGCAGTACTGGAAGAGTGTGCAGTATGGGGGGGCAGTATTGGAAGAGTGTGCAGTATGGGGGGGCAGTATTGGAAGAGTGTGCAGTATGGGGGGAGCAGTATTGGAAGAGTGTGCAGTATGGGGGGGCAGTATTGGAAGAGTGTGTAGTATGGGGGGGCAGTATTGAAGAGTGTGCAGTATGGGGGGGCAGTATTGGAAGAGGGTGCAGTATGGGGGGGCAGTATTGGAATAGTGTGTAGTATGGGGGGCAGTATTGGAAGAGTGTGCAGTATAAGGGGGAGCAGTATTGGAAGAGTGTGCAGTATGGGGGGGGGAGCAGTATTGGAAGAGTGTGCAGTATGGGGGGGGAGCAGTATTGGAAGAGTGTGCAGTATGGGGGGGGGAGCAGTATTGGAAGAGTGTGCAGTATGGGGGGGAGCAGTATTGGAAGCATGTGCAGTATTGGAAGAGTGTGCAGTATGGGGGGCAGTATTGGAAGAGTGTGCAGTATGGGGGGGGCAGTACTGGAAGAGTGTGCAGTATGGGGGGGACAGTATTGGAAGAGTGTGCAGTATGGGGGGGCAGTATTGGAAGAGTGTGTAGTATGGGGGGACAGTATTGGAAGAGTGTGCAGTATGGGGGAGCAGTATTGGAAGAGTGTGCAGTATGGGGGGGCAGTATTGGAAGAGTGTGTAGTATGGGGGGGCAGTATTGAAGAGTGTGCAGTATGGGGGGGTAGTATTGGAAGAGGGTGCAGTATGGGGGGGCAGTATTGGAATAGTGTGTAGTATGGGGGCAGTATTGGAAGAGTGTGCAGTATAAGGGGGAGCAGTATTGGAAGAGTGTGCAGTATGGGGGGGGAGCAGTATTGGAAGAGTGTGTAGTATGGGGGGGCAGCATTGGAAGAGTGTGCAGTATGGGGGGGGAGCAGTATTGGAAGAGTGTGCAGTATGGGGGGGAGCAGTATTGGAAGCGTGTGCAGTATGGGGGGGAGCAGTATTGGAAGAGTGTGCAGTATGGGGGGGGGCAGTTTTGGAAGAGTGTGAAGTATGGGGGGCAGTATTGGAAGAGTGTGCAGTATGGGGGGGGGCAGTATTGGAAGAGTGTGCAGTATGGGGGGCAGCATTGGAAAAGTGTGCAGTATGGGGGGGGGGCAGTATTGGAAGAGTGTGCAGTATGGGGGGCAGTATTAGAAGAGTGTGCAGAATGGGGGGGGGCAGTATTGGAAGAGTGTGCAGTATGGGGGGGCAGTATTTGAAGAGTGTGCAGTATGGGGGGGCAGTATTGGAAGAGTGTGCAGTATGGGGGGGAGCAGTATTGGAAGAGTGCGTAGTATGAGGGGGCAGTATTGGAAGAGCGTGCAGTATGGGGGGGCAGTATTGGAAGAGCGTGCATTATGGGGGGGAGCAGTATTGGAAGAGTGTGCAGTATGGGGGGGGGCAGTATTGGAAGAGTGTGCAGTATGGGGGGGCAGTATTGGAAGAGTGTGCAGTATGGGGGGGCAGTATTGGAAGAGTGTGCAGTATGGGGGGGCAGTATTGGAAGAGTGTGCAGTATGGGGGAGCAGTATTGGAAGAGTGTGCAGTATGGGGGGGCAGTATTGGAAGAGTGTGTAGTATGGGGGGGGGGCAGTATTGAAGAGTGTGCAGTATGGGGGGGCAGTATTGGAAGAGGGTGCAGTATGGGGGGGGCAGTATTGGAATAGTGTGTAGTATGGGGGGCAGTATTGGAAGAGTGTGCAGTATAAGGGGGAGCAGTATTGGAAGAGTGTGCAGTATGGGGGGGGAGCAGTATTGGAAGAGTGTGTAGTATGGGGGGGCAGCATTGGAAGAGTGTGCCGTATGGGGGGGGGAGCAGTATTGGAAGAGTGTACAGTATGGGGGGGAGCAGTATTGGAAGCATGTGCAGTATTGGAAGAGTGTGCAGTATGGGGGGGCAGTATTGGAAGAGTGTGCAGTATGGGGGGAGCAGTATTGGAAGAGTGTGCAGTATGGGGGGGCAGTATTGGAAGAGTGTGTAGTATGGGGGGACAGTATTGGAAGAGTGTGCAGTATGGGGGGAGCAGTATTGGAAGAGTGTGCAGCATGGGGGTGGCAGTATTGGAAGAGTGTGCAGTATGGGGGTGGCAGTATTGGAAGAGTGAGCAGTATGGGGGCAGTATGGAAGCAGTATTGGAAGAGTGTGACGTGTGGGGGTCAGTATTGGAAGAGTGTGCGGTATGGGGGGCAGTATTGGAAGAATGTGCAGTATGGGGGGCAGTATTGGAAGAGTTGGCAGTATGGGGGGCAATATTGGAAGAGTGTGCAGTATGGGGGGAAGCAGTATTGGAAGAGTGTGCAGTATGGGGGGGCAGTATTGGAAGAGTGTGTAGTATGGGGGGGACAGTATTGAAGAGTGTGCAGTATGGGGGGGCAGTATTGGAAGAGTGTGCAGTATGGGGGTGGCAGTATTGGAAGAGTGAGCAGTATGGGGGCAGTATGGAAGCAGTATTGGAAGAGTGTGACGTGTGGGGGTCAGTATTGGAAGAGTGTGCGGTATGGGGGGCAGTATTGGAAGAATGTGCAGTATGGGGGGCAGTATTGGAAGAGTTGGCAGTATGGGGGGCAATATTGGAAGAGTGTGCAGTATGGGGGGAAGCAGTATTGGAAGAGTGTGCAGTATGGGGGGGCAGTATTGGAAGAGTGTGTAGTATGGGGGGGACAGTATTGAAGAGTGTGCAGTATGGGGGGGCAGTATTGGAAGAGGGTGCAGTATGGGGGGGCAGTATTGGAATAGTGTGTAGTATGGGGGGCAGTATTGGAAGAGTGTGCAGTATAAGGGGGAGCAGTATTGGAAGAGTGTGCAGTATGGGGGGGGGGAGCAGTATTGGAAGAGTGTGTAGTATGGGGGGGAGCAGTATTGGAAGAGTGTGCAGTATGGGGGGGAGCAGTATTGGAAGCGTGTGCAGTATGGGGGGGGGCAGTATTGGAAGAGTGTGAAGTATGGGGGGCAGTATTGGAAGAGTGTGCAGTATGGGGGGCAGTATTGGAAGAGTGTGCAGCATGGGGGTGGCAGTATTGGAAGAGTGTGCAGTATGGGGGTGGCAGTATTGGAAGAGTGAGCAGTATGGGGGCAGTATGGAAGCAGTATTGGAAGAGTGTGATGTGTGGGGGTCAGTATTGGAAGAGTGTGCGGTATGGGGGGCAGTATTGGAAGAGTGTGCAGTATGGGGGGCAGTATTGGAAGAGTTGGCAGTATGAGGGGCAATATTGGAAGAGTGTGCAGTATGGGGGGGAACAGTATTGGAAGAGTGTGTAGTATGGGGGGGCAGCATTGGAAGAGTGTGCAGTATGGGGGGGAGCAGTATTGGAAGAGTGTGCAGTATGGGGGGGAGCAGTATTGGAAGCGTGTCCAGTATGGGGGGGAGCAGTATTGGAAGAGTGTGCAGTATGGGGGGTGGGCAGTATTGGAAGAGTGTGAAGTATGGGGGGCAGTATTGGAAGAGTGTGCAGTATGGGGGGGCAGTATTGGAAGAGTGTGCAGCATGGGGGTGGCAGTATTGGAAGAGTGTGCAGTATGGGGGTGGCAGTATTGGAAGAGTGAGCAGTATGGGGGCAGTATGGAAGCAGTATTGGAAGAGTGTGACGTGTGGGGGTCAGTATTGGAAGAGTGTGCGGTATGGGGGGCAGTATTGGAAGAGTGTGCAGTATGGGTGGCAGTATTGGAAGAGTTGGCAGTATGGGGGGCAATATTGGAAGAGTGTACAGTATAGGGGGGCAGTGTTGGAAGAGTGTGCTGTATGGGGGGCAGTATTGGAAGAGTGTGCAGTATGGGGGGCAGTATTAGAAGATTGTGCAGTATGGGGGGGGCAGTTTTGGGGAGAGCAGTATGGGGGGCAGTATTGGGAGAGAGCAGCAGTATGGGGGAGAGCAGTATGGGAGAGTATTGGGAGAGAGCAGTATGGAGGGGTAGTATTGGGAGAGAGCAGTATGGAGGGGCAGTGTTGGGGGAGTGTGCAGTATGGGGGTCAGTATTGGGGGAGAGCAGTATTAAGTTAAGAAACTTGCTTCTAATCCAGCACTGTGCAGGTTAATTGCTGGCATGCAATCCCCCCACCCCCCCACCCTTCCCCCACCCTCCCCCCACCTGCCTAATCAGGACACGGTCTGGGTTGGGTGGGGCCGGGATTCTCAGGACACGGTCTGGGTTGGGTGTGGGTATGGTGGGACATGGAGGGGCCGGGATTCTCAGGACACGGTGTGGGTTGGGTGTGGGCATGGTGGGACATTGAGGGAACGGGATTCTCAGGACACGGTGTGGGTTGCGTGTGGGCATGGTGGGACATTGAGGGGCCGGGATTCTCAGGACACGGTGTGGGTTGGGTGTGGGCATGGTGGGACATTGAGGGGCCGGGATTCTCAGGACACGGTGTAGGTTGGGTGTGGGCATGGTGGGACATTGAGGGAGCAGGATTCTCAGGACACGGTGTGGGTTGGGTGTGGGCATGGTGGGACATTGAGGGGCCGGGATTCTCAGGACACGGTGTGGGTTGGGTGTGGGCATGGTGGGACATTGAGGGGCCGGGATTCTCAGGAAACGGTGTGGGTTGGGTGTGGGCATGGTGGGACATTGAGGGGCCGGGACTCTCAGGACACGGTGTGGGTTGGGTGTGGGCATGGTGGGACATTGAGGGGCCGGGATTCTCAGGACACGGTGTGGGTTGGGTGTGGGCATGGTGGGACATTGAGGGGCCGGGATTCTCAGGACACGGTGTGGGTTGGGTGTGGGCATGGTGGGACATTGAGGGGCCGGGATTCTCAGGACACAGTGTGGGTTGGGTGTGGGCATGGTGGGACATTGAGGGGCCGGGATTCTCAGGACACGGTGTGGGTTGGGTATGGGCATGGTGGGACATTGAGGGGCCGGGATTCTCAGGACACGGTGTGGGTTGGGTGTGGGCACAGTGGGACATTGAGGGGCCGGGATTCTCAGGACACGGTGTGGGTTGGGTGTGGGCATGGTGGGACATTGAGGGGCCGGGATTCTCAGGACATGGTGTGGGTTGGGTGTGGGCATGGTGGGACATTGAGGGGCCGGGATTCTCAGGACACGGTGTGGGTTGGGTATGGGCACGGTGGGACAAGGACAGGCCGGGATTCTCAGGACACGGTGTGGGTTGGGTATGGGCACGGTGGGACATTGAGGGAGCGGGATTCTCAGGACACGGTGTGGGTTGGGTGTGGGCATGGTGGGACATTGAGGGACTGGGATTCTCAGGACACGGTGTGGGTTGGGTGTGGGCATGGTGGGACATTGAGGGAATGGGATTCTCAGGACACGGTGTGGGTTGGGTATGGGCATGGTGGGACATTGAGGGGCCGGGATTCTCAGGACACGGTGTGGGTTGGGTGTGGGCATGGTGGGACATTGAGGGACTGGTATTCTCAGGACACGGTGTGGGTTGCATGTGGGCATGGTGGGACATTGAGGGAATGGGATTCTCAGGACACGGTGTGGGTTGGGTATGGGCATGGTGGGACATTGAGGGGCCGGGATTCTCAGGACACGGTGTGGGTTGGGTGTGGGCATGGTGGGACATTGAGGGACTGGTATTCTCAGGACACGGTGTGGGTTGCATGTGGGCATGGTGGGACATTGAGGGGCCGGGATTCTCAGGACACGGTGTGGGTTGGGTGTGGGCATGGTGGGACATTGAGGGGCCAGGATTCTCAGGACACTGTGTAGGTTGGGTGTGGGCATGGTGGGACATTGAGGGAGCGGGATTCTCAGGACACAATGTGGGTTGGGTGTGGGCATGGTGGGACATTGAGGGGCCGGGATTCTCAGGACACGGTGTGGGTTGGGTGTGGGCAAGGTGGGACATTGAGGGACTGGTATTCTCAGGACACGGTGTGGGTTGGGTGTGGGCATGGTGGGACATTGAGGGAATGGGATTCTCAGGACACGGTGTGGGTTGGGTATGGGCATGGTGGGACATTGAGGGGCCGGGATTCTCAGGACACGGTGTGGGTTGGGTGTGGGCATGGTGGGACATTGAGGGACTGGTATTCTCAGGACACGGTGTGGGTTGCATGTGGGCATGGTGGGACATTGAGGGGCCGGGATTCTCAGGACATGGTGTGGGTTGGGTGTGGGCATGGTGGGACATTGAGGGGCCGGGATTCTCAGGACACTGTGTAGGTTGGGTGTGGGCATGGTGGGACATTGAGGGAGCAGGATTCTCAGGACACAATGTGGGTTGGGTGTGGGCATGGTGGGACATTGAGGGGCCGGGATTCTCAGGACACGGTGTGGGTTGGGTGTGGGCATGGTGGGACATTGAGGGGCCGGGATTCTCAGGACACGGTGTGGGTTGGGTGTGGGCATGGTGGGACATTGAGGGGCCGGGATTCTCAGGACACGTGTGGGTTGGGTGTGGGCAAGGTGGGACATTGAGGGGCCGGGATTCTCAGGACACGGTGTGGGTTGGGTGTGGGCATGGTGGGACATTGAGGGGCCGGGATTCTCAGGACACGGTGTGGGTTGGGTGTGGGCATGGTGGGGCATTGAGGGGCCGGGATTCTCAGGACACGGTGTGGGTTGGGTGTGGGCATGGTGGGACATTGAGGGGCCGGGATTCTCAGGACACGTGTGGGTTGGGTATGGGCATGGTGGGACATTGAGGGGCCGGGATTCTCAGGACACGGTGTGGGTTGGGTGTGGGCATGGTGGGACATTGAGGGACCGGGATTCTCAGGACATGGTGTGGGTTGGCTGTGGGCATGGTGGGATATTGAGGGGCCGGGATTCTCAGGACACGGTGTGGGATGGGTGTGGGCATGGTGGGACATTGAGGGGCCGGGATTCTCAGGACACGGTCTGGGTTGGGTGTGGGCATGGTGGGACATGGAGGGGCCGGGATTCTCAGGACACGGTGTGGGTTGGGTGTGGGCATGGTGGGACATTGAGGGAATGGGATTCTCAGGACACGGTGTGGGTTGGGTATGGGCATGGTGGGATATGGAGGGGCCGGGATTCTCAGGACACGGTGTGGGTTGGGTGTGGGCATGGTGGGACATTGAGGGAATGGGATTCTCAGGACACGGTGTGGGTTGGGTATGGGCATGGTGGGATATGGAGGGGCCGGGATTCTCAGGACACGGTGTGGGTTGGGTGTGGGCATGGTGGTACATTGAGGGAATGGGATTCTCAGGACACGGTGTGGGTTGGGTGTGGGCATGGTGGGACATTGAGGGACTGGGATTCTCAGGACACGGTGTGGGTTGCGTGTGGGCATGGTGGGACATTGAGGGGCCGGGATTCTCAGGACACGGTGTGGGTTGGGTGTGGGCATGGTGGGACATTGAGGGGCCGGGATTCTCAGGACACAGTGTAGGTTGGGTGTGGGCATGGTGGGACATTGAGGGAGCGGGATTCTCAGGACACAATGTGGGTTGGGTGTGGGCATGGTGGGACATTGAGGGGCCGGGATTCTCAGGACACGGTGTGGGTTGGGTGTGGGCATGGTGGGACATTGAGGGGCCGGGATTCTCAGGACACGGTGTGGGTTGGGTGTGGGCATGGTGGGACATTGAGGGGCCGGGATTCTCAGGACACGGTGTGGGTTGGGTATGGGCATGGTGGGACATTGAGGGGCCGGGATTCTCAGGACACGGTGTGGGTTGGGTGTGGGCATGGTGGGACATTGAGGGGCCGGGATTCTCAGGACACGGTGTGGGTTGGGTGTGGGCATGGTGGGACATTGAGGGACAGGGATTCTCAGGACACGGTGTGGGTTGGGTGTGGGCATGGTGGGACATTGAGGGGCCGGGATTCTCAGGACACGGTGTGGGTTGGGTGTGGGCATGGTGGGACATTGAGGGGCCGGGATTCTCAGGACACGGTGTGACTTGGGTGTGGGCATGGTGGGACATTGAGGGGCCGAGATTCTCAGGACACGGTGTGGGTTGGGTATGGGCATGGTGGGACATTGAGGGGCCAGGATTCTCAGGACACGGTGTGGGTTGGGTGTGGGCATGGTGGGACACTGAGGGGCCGGGATTCTCAGGACACGGTCTGGGTTGGGTGTGGGCATGGTGGGACATTGAGGGGCCGGGATTCTCAGGACATGGTCTGGGTTGGGTGTGGGCATGGTGGGACATTGAGGGGCCGGGATTCTCAGGACACGGTGTGGGTTGGGTGTGGGCATGGTGGGACATTGAGGGGCCGGGATTCTCAGGACACGGTGTGGGTTGGGTGTGGGCATGGTGGGACACTGAGGGTCCGGGATTCTCAGGACACGGTGTGTGTTGGGTATGGGCATGGTGGGACATTGAGGGGCCGGGATTCTCAGGACACGGTCTGGGTTGGGTGTGGGCATGGTGGGACATTGAGGGGCCGGGATTCTCAGGACACGGTGTGGGTTGGGTGTGGGGATGGTGGGACATTGAGGGGCCGGGATTCTCAGGGCACGGTGTGGGTTGGGTGTGGCATGGTGGGACACTGAGGGGCCGGGATTCTCAGGACATGGTCTGGGTTGGGTGTGGGCATGGTGGGACATTTGAGGGGCCGGGATTCTCAGGACACGGTGTGGGTTGGGTGTGGGCATGGTGGGACATTGAGGGGCCGGGATTCTCAGGACACGGTGTGGGTTGGGTGTGGGCATGGTGGGACATTGAGGGGCCGGGATTCTCAGGACACGGTGTGGGTTGGGTGTGGGCATGGTGGGACATGGACGGGCCGGGATTCTCAGGACACGGAGTGGGTTGGGTATGGGCATGGTGGGACATGGATGGGCCGGGATTCTCAGGACACGGTGTGGGTTGGGTGTGGGCATGGTGGGACATTGAGGGGCCGGGATTCTCAGGACACGGTGTGGGTTGGGTGTGGGCATGGTGGGACATTGAGGGGCCGGGATTCTCAGGACACGGTGTGGGTTGGGTGTGGGCACGGTGGGACATTGAGGGGCCGGGATTCTCAGGACACGGTGTGGGTTGGGTGTGGGCACGGTGGGACATTGAGGGGCTGGGATTCTCAGGACACGGTGTGGGCTGAGTATGGGGGGTGCAGTATGGGGGGGCAGTATGGGGGGGCAGTATTGGGAGAGCAGTATGGAGAAGCAGTATTGGGGGGGCAGTATTGGGAGAGCAGTATGGGGGGCAGTATTGGGGGTGCAGTATGGGGGTGCAGTATTGGGAGAGCAGTATGGAGAAGCAGTATTGGGGGGGCAGTATTGGGAGAGCAGTATGGGGGGCATTATTGGGAGAGCAGTATTGGGGGGCTGTATGGGGGGGCAGTATGGGGGCATTATGGGGGTCAATATTGGGAGAGCAGTATGGGGGGCAGTATTGGGGGGGCAGTATGGGGGGGCAGTATTGGGGGGTCAGTATTGGGAGAGCAATATGTGGGGGAAGTATTGGGGGGGCAGTATGGGGGGGCAGTATGGGGGGGCAGTATTGGGAGAGCAGTATGGAGTTAGTATTGGGGGGCAGTATTGGGAGAGCACTATTTGGGGGCAGTATTGGGAGAGCAGTATGGGGGGGCAGTATTGGGAGAGCAGTATGGGGGGGCAGTATTGGGAGAGCAGTATTGGGGGAGCAGTATTGGAAGAGCGGTATGGGGTTAGTATGGGTAGCAGTATTGGGAGAGCAGTATGGAGGGGCAGTATGGGGAGAGCAGTATGGGGGGGCAGTATTTCGGGGAGAGCAGTATTGGGGGCAGTATGGGGGGGAAGCATTGGGAGAGTAGTATGGGGTTAGTATTGGGGAGCAGTATGGGGGGGCAGTATTGGGAGAGCAGTATGGGGGGACGTATTGGGAGAGCAGTATGGGGGGGAAGCATTGGGAGAGCAGTATGGGGTGGCAGTATTGGGAGAGCAGTATGGGGTTAGTTTTGGGGGGCAGTATTGGGAGAGCAGTATGGGGGGGCAGTATTGGGAGAGCAGTATGGGGGGGCAGTATTTCGGGGAGAGCAGTATTGGGGGGGCAGTATTGGGAGAGCAGTATTTGGAGAGCAGTATGGGGGGCAGTATTTCTGGGGGGCAGTATTGGGGGAGCAGTATTGGGAGAGCAGTATGAGGGGGCAGTATGGGGAGAGCAGTATGGGGGGGGCAGTATGGGGAGAGCAGTATGGGGTTAGTATTGGGGGAGAGCAGTATTGGGGTGGGCAGTATTGGGGGGCAGTATTGGGGGAGCAGTATTGGGAGAGCAGTATGAGGGGGCAGTATGGGGAGAGCAGTATGGGGGGGCAGTATGGGGAGAGCAGTATGGGGTTAGTATTGGGGGAGAGCAGTATTGGGGTGGGCAGTATTGGGAGAGCAGTATGGGGGGGCAGTATTGGGAGAGCAGTATGGGGAGGCAGTATTGGGAGAGCAGTATGGTGGGGCAGTATTGGGGGGGCAGTATTGGGAGAGCAGTATGGGGGGGCAGTATTGTGGGGGCAGTATTGGGAGAGCAGTATGGGGGGGCAGTATATTGGGGAGAGCAGTATTGGGGGGCAGTATTGGGGGAGCAGTATGGGGGGCAGTATGGGGAGAGCAGTATGGGGGGGCAGTATTGGGGGGGGCAGTATTGGGAGAGAGCAATATGGGGCAGTATTGGGAGAGCAATATGGGGGGGGGCAGTATGGGGAGCAGTATGGGGGGGCAGTATTGGGAGCAGTATGGGGGGGCAGTATTGGGAGAGTAGTATGGGGGGGCAGTATAGGGAGAGCAGTATTGGGGGGGCAGTATTGGGGTGAGTATGGGGGGGCAGTATGGGTGGGGCAGTATTGAGGTGGCAGTATTGGGAGAGAGCAATATGGAGCAGTATTGGGAGAGCAGTACGAGGGTGGGCAGTATTGGGAGCAGTATTCGCGGGGCAGTATTGGGGGGGCAGTATTGGGAGAGCAGTATGAGGGGGGGCAGTATTGGGAGAGCAGTACGAGGGGGGGCAGTATTGGGAGCAGTATGGGTGGGGCAGTATTGGGAGCAGTATGGGTGGGGCAGTATTGGGAGCAGTATGGGTGGGGCAGTATTGGGAGCAGTATGGGTGGGGCAGTATTGGGAGCAGTATGTGTGTGGCAGTATTGGGAGAGCAGTATGGGGGCAGTATTGGGAGCAGTATGGGTGGGGCAGTATTGGGAGCAGTATGTGTGTGGCAGTATTGGGAGAGCAGTATGGGGGGGGGCAGTATTGGGAGAGCAGTACGAGGGGGGGCAGTATTGGGGGCAGTATTCGCGGGGCAGTATTGGGGGGGCAGTATTGGGAGAGCAGTATGAGGGGGGGCAGTATTGGGAGAGCAGTACGAGGGGGGGCAGTATTGGGAGCAGTATGGGTGGGGCAGTATTGGGAGCAGTATGGGTGGGGCAGTATTGGGAGCAGTATGGGTGGGGCAGTATTGGGAGCAGTATGGGTGGGGCAGTATTGGGAGCAGTATGGGTGGGGCAGTATTGGGAGCAGTATGGGTGGGGCAGTATTGGGAGCAGTATGGGTGGGGCAGTATTGGGAGAGCAGTATGGGGCAGTATGGGTGGGGTAGTATTGGGAGCAGTATGGGTGGGGCAGTATTGGGAGCAGTATGGGTGGGGCAGTATTGGGAGAGCAGTATGGGGCAGTATGGGTGGGGTAGTATTGGGAGCAGTATGGGTGGGGCAGTATTGGGAGCAGTATGGGTGGGGCAGTATTGGGAGAGCAGTATGGGGCAGTATGGGTGGGGTAGTATTGGGAGCAGTATGGGTGGGGCAGTATTGGGAGCAGTATGGGTGGGGCAGTATTGGGAGAGCAGTATGGGGCAGTATGGGTGGGGTAGTATTGGGAGCAGTATGGGTGGGGCAGTATTGGGAGCAGTATGGGTGGGGCAGTATTGGGAGAGCAGTATGGGGCAGTATGGGTGGGGTAGTATTGGGAGCAGTATGGGTGGGGCAGTATTGGGAGCAGTATGGGTGGGGCAGTATTGGGAGAGCAGTATGGGGCAGTATGGGTGGGGTAGTATTGGGAGCAGTATGGGTGGGGCAGTATTGGGAGCAGTATGGGTGGGGCAGTATTGGGAGCAGTATGGGGGCAGTATTGGGAGAGCAGTATGGGGGCAGTATGGGTGGGGCAGTATTGGGAGCAGTATGCGTGGGGCAGTATTGGGAGAGCAGTATGGGGCAGTATTGGGAGCAGTATGGGGGCAGTATGGGGGATGTGTGTGCGGTGGTCTCACCTGGCAGCCAGACCACACGTACTGAGTGGTCAGGTTAATCACCTGGTTATTCTCCGGCCGGATCACAGATTCCTTCATCAGGCAGTCCTGAATCAGAGACCACAGTGACCACTCAGACACTGACCGCACGGACACACACACTGACCGCACGGACACACACACTGACCACACGGACAAACACAATGACCGCACAGACACACACTGACCGCACGGACACTGACTGCACGGACACACACACTGACCGCACGGACAAACACAATGACCACACGGAAAAACACAATGACCGCACAGACACACACTGACTGCACGGGCACACACATTGACCGCACGGGCACACACACTGACCGCACGGGCACACACACTGACCGCACGGGCACACACACTGACCGCACGGGCACACACACTGACTGCATGGACACACACACTGACCACACGGACAAACACAATAACCGCACAGACACACTCACTGACCGCACGGACACTGACCGCACGGACACACACACTGACCGCACGGACAAACACAATGACTGCACAGACAAACACAATGACCGCACGGACACACACACTGACCGCACGGACACTGACCGCACGGGCACACACACTGACCGCACAGGCACACCCACTGTCCGCACAGGCACACCCACTTTCCGCACAGGCACACAATCTGACCGCACAGGCACACAATCTGACCGCACAGGCACACAATCTGACCGCACAGGCACACAATCTGACCGCACAGGCACACCCACTGTCCGCACAGGCACACACACTGACCGCACAGGCACACCCACTGTCCGCACAGGCACACCCACTGTCCGCACAGGCACACAATCTGACCGCACAGGCACACAATCTGACCGCACAGGCACATCCACTGTCCGCACAGGCACACAATCTGACCGCACAGGCAAATCCACTGACCGCACAGGCACACAATCTGACCGCACAGGCACTCAATCTGGCTTCCGCACTGCTCACTCCACTGAAACAGCCTCACTAACATAACTGACGACCTCCATGCTGCCAAAGACAGAGGTCATTACACTCTGCTCATATTACTCGACCTCTCTGCAGCATTTGACACCGTGGACCACCCTCTTCTCCTCCACATTCTCCAAACTCTTGGTATTCGGAACAAAGCTCTCTCCTTGATCTCATCCTACCTCTCCCATCGTACTTTCAGTGTCTCTTCTGCTAACACCTCAACCTCCTCCTCTATTGATCTCTCTGTGGGGGTACCCCAGGGCTCTGTCCTGGGACCTCTTCTCTTTTCTCTAGGTGACCTAATAACATCTTTTGGGTTTAATTATCACCTCTATGCCGACGACACACAAATATACTTTTCAACCCCTGACCTTACACCTGCTATACAGACCAAAGATTCTGAATGTCTCTCTGCTATACAGAATCATCCTGGATGGCCCTCCGCCGCCTTAAACTCAACATGGCTAAAACAGAGCTCCTCATACTTCCTCCCAAACCTGGCCCTACTGCCTCCTTCCACATTACTGTTGGAACTACGATCATCCACCCAGTAGCCCAAGCACGCTGCCTAGGGGTCACACTCGACTCCTCTCTCACATTCGCCCCTCACATTCAAAACATTTCTAAAACCTGTCGCTTTTTCCTCCGCAATATAACAAAGATACGCCCTTTCCTATATTACCCGACTGCTAAAACTCTGACTCAGGCCCTCATTCTCTCCCGTCTTGATTACTGTAACCTCCTGCTGTCCGGCCTTCCTGTCTCTCACCCGTCTCCCCTACAATCTGTCATAAACGCTGCTGCCAGAATCACTCTACTCTTCCCTAGATCTGTCTCAGCATCTCCCCTCCTGAAATCCCTCTCCTGGCTTCCGATCAAATCCCGCATCTCACACTCCATTCTTCTCCTCACTTTTAAAGCTTTACACTCTTCTGCCCCTCCCTACATCTCACTATACCCCCCTCTGCTCTCCTTACATCTCAGCCCTAATTTCTCGTTATGCACCATCCAGACTCTTGCGTTCTGCTCAAGGATGTCTTCTTTCTACCCCCTTTGTATCTAAAGCCCTCTCCCACCTTAAACCTCTCTCCATGACTGCCCCACACCTCTGGAATGCCCTTCCCCTCAGTACCCGACTAGCACCCTCTCTATCCACCTTTAAGACCCACCTTAAGACACACTTGCTTAAAGAAGCATATGAATAGCACTGTGGATATTCTGAACACACGATACATAAAGCTTGGCCCCCTGCAGACGCACTTACCAGAACTCCCTCCTCCTGTCTCTGTACGTTCTCCCTACCTACCAATTAGACTGTAAGCTCCTCGGGGCAGGGACTCCTCTTCCGAAATGTTACGTTTATGTCTAAAGCGCTTATTCCCATGACCTGTTATGTATATTATCTGTTATTTATATGATTACCCCGTGTATTACTACTGTGAAGCGCTATGTACATTAATGGCGCTATATAAATAATATACAATACACACACACGCACTGACCGCACAGAGACACACGCACTGACCGCACAGAGACACACACGCACTGACCGCTCAGAGACACACACGCACTGACCGCTCAGAGACACACACGCACTGACCGCACAGAGACACACACGCACTGACCGCACAGAGACACACACACACTGACCGCACAGAGACACACGCACTGACCGCACAGAGATACACACGCACTGACCGCACAGAGACACACACGCACTGACCGCACAGAGACACACACGCACTGACCGCACAGAGACACACACGCACTGACCGCACAGAGACACACACGCACTGACCGCACAGAGACACACGCACTGACCGCACAGAGACACACACGCACTGACCGCACAGAGACACACACGCACTGACCGCACAGAGACACACACGCACTGACCGCACAGAGACACACACGCACTGACCGCACAGAGACACACACGCACTGACCGCACAGAGACACACACGCACTGACCGCACAGAGACACACACGCACTGACCGCACAGAGACACACACGCACTGACCGCAGAGACACACGCACTGACCGCACAGAGACACACACGCACTGACCGCACAGAGACACACACGCACTGACCGCACAGAGACACACACGCACTGACCGCTCAGAGACACACACGCACTGACCGCACAGAGACACACACGCACTGACCGCACAGAGACACACGCACTGACCGCACACAGACACACATGCACTGACCGCACAGAGACACAAACGCACTGACCGCACAGAAAACACACGCACTGACCACACATGCACTGACCGCACAGAGACACACATGCACTGACCGCACAGAGACACACACGCACTGACCACACAGACACACATGCACTGACCGCACAGAGACACACACACACTGACCGCACAGAGACACACACACACTGACCACACAGACACACATGCACTGACCGCACAGAGACACACACACTGACCGCACAGACACACATGCACTGACCGCACAGAGACACACATGCACTGACCACACAGACACACATGCACTGACCGCACAGAGACACACACACACTGACCGCACAGAGACACAAACGCACTGACCACACAGACACACACGCACTGACCGCACAGAGACACACACGCACTGACCGCACAGAGACACACACGCACTGACCGCACAGAGACACACACGCACTGACCGCACAGAGACACACACGCACTGACCGCACAGAGACACACACACACTGACCGCACAGAAAACAGACACGCACTGACCGCACAGAGACACACACACTGACCGCACAGAGACACACACGCACTGACCGCACAGAGACACACACGCACTGACCGCACAGAGACACACACGCACTGACCGCACAGAGACACACACACTGACCGCACAGAGACACACACACACTGACCGCACAGAGACACACACACACTGACCGCACAGAGACACACATGCACTGACCGCACAGAGACACACACGCACTGACCGCACATACACACGCACTGACCACACAGAGACACACGCACTGACCGCACAGAGACACACACGCACTGACCGCACAGAGACACACACGCACTGACCGCACAGAGACACACACGCACTGACCGCACAGAGACACACACACTGACCGCACAGAGACACACACACACTGACCACACAGAGACACACACACACTGACCGCACAGAGACACACGCACTGACCGCACAGAGACACACGCACTGACCGCACAGAGACACACACACTGACCGCACAGAGACACACACACTGACCGCACAGAGACACACGCACTGACTGCACAGAGACACACGCACTGACCGCACAGAGACACACACGCACTGACCGCACAGAGACACACACACACTGACCGCACAGAGACACACGCACTGACCGCACAGAGACACACACACTGACCGCACAGAGACACACACACACTGACCGCACAGAGACACATACACTGACCGCACAGAGACACACGCACTGACCGCACAGAGACACACGCACTGACCGCACAGAAACACACGCACTGACCGCACAGAGACACACACACTGACCGCACAGAGACACACACACACTGACCGCACAGAGACACACACGCACTGACCGCACAGAGACACACATGCACTGACCGCACAGAGACACACGCACTGACCGCACAGACACACACGCACTGACCGCACAGACACACGCACTGACCGCACAGAGACACACGCACTGACCGCACAGAGACACACACGCACTGACCGCTCAGAGACACACGCACTGACCGCACAGAGACACACGCACTGACCGCACAGACACACACGCACTGACCACACAGAGACACATGCACTGACCGCACAGAGACACACGCACTGACCGCACAGAGACACACGCACTGACCGTACAGAGACACACGCACTGACCGCACAGAGACACACGCACTGACCGCACAGAGACACACGCACTGACCGCACAGACACACACGCACTGACCGTACAGAGACACACGCACTGACCGCACAGAGACACACGCACTGACCGTACAGAGACACACGCACTGACCGCACAGAGACACACGCACTGACCGCACAGAGACACACACACTGACCGCACAGAGACACACACACTGACCGCACAGAGACACACGCACTGACTGCACAGAGACACACGCACTGACCGCACAGAGACACACACGCACTGACCGCACAGAGACACACACACACTGACCGCACAGAGACACACGCACTGACCGCACAGAGACACACACACTGACCGCACAGAGACACACACACACTGACCGCACAGAGACACACACACTGACCGCACAGAGACACACGCACTGACCGCACAGAGACACACGCACTGACCGCACAGAAACACACGCACTGACCGCACAGAGACACACACACTGACCGCACAGAGACACACACACACTGACCGCACAGAGACACACACGCACTGACCGCACAGAGACACACATGCACTGACCGCACAGAGACACACGCACTGACCGCACAGACACACACGCACTGACCGCATAGACACACGCACTGACCGCACAGAGACACACGCACTGACCGCACAGAGACACACACGCACTGACCGCTCAGAGACACACGCACTGACCGCACAGAGACACACGCACTGACCGCACAGACACACACGCACTGACCACACAGAGACACACGCACTGACCGCACAGAGACACACGCACTGACCGCACAGAGACACACACACTGACCGTACAGAGACACACGCACTGACCGCACAGAGACACACACACTGACCGCACAGAGACACACGCACTGACCGCACAGACACACACGCACTGACCGTACAGAGACACACGCACTGACCGCACAGAGACACACGCACTGACCGTACAGAGACACACGCACTGACCGCACAGAGACACACGCACTGACCGTACAGAGACACACGCACTGACCGCACAGAGACACACGCACTGACCGTACAGAGACACACGCACTGACCGCACAGAGACACACGCACTGACCGCACAGAGACACAAACGCACTGACCGCACAGAGACACACATGCACTGACCGCAGAGACACACACGCACTGACCGCACAGAGACACACGCACTGACCGCACAGAGACACACACGCACTGACCGCAGAGACACACACGCACTGACCGCACAGAGACACATGCACTGACCGCACAGAGACACAAATGCACTGACCGCACAGAGACACACACACTGACCGCACAGAGACACACGCACTGACCGCACAGACACACACGCACTGACCACACAGAGACACACGCACTGACCGCACAGAGACACGCACTGACCGCACAGAGACACACGCACTGACCGCACAGAGACACACGCACTGACCGCACAGAGACACACACGCACTGACCGCACAGAGACACACATGCACTGACCGCACAGAGACACACATGCACTGACCGCACACGCACACACTGACAGCACAGAGACACACACACACACTGACGGCACGGACACACACTGACCGCACACACACACTGACTGCACAGAGAAACACACAGACACTGACTGCACACACACACACACTGACCACACAGAGACACACACTGACCGCACAGAGACACACACAGACACTGACTGCACACACACACACACTGACCACACAGACACACACTGACCGCACGGACACACACTGACCGCACGGACACACACTGACCGCACAGAGACACACACAGACACTGACTGCACACACACACACACTGACCACACAGAGACACACACAGTGACCGCACGGACACACACTGACCGCACACACACACTGACCTTGCTCCCTTTCTTGTACACGGCTGGCCACTGAGACGGGTCATCAAAGTAAAGCAGGATGTTCTGGCAACACTTCATCTGCAGAGAGATAGGACGCCACGTGACCACGTGTCTCAGAGAGCCCCAAGTGACCACGTGCCTGAGATGCAGCGCCATGTGACCGCGTGTCTGGGAGAGGCAGCACCACCCCAGGGAAAGTCAGTGCCACGTTAACATACATCAGGGAGGCAGCACACGCGATCACGTCAGGGAAAGCCAGTGCCACGTGATCACACGTCCGTGGTTGACGTTTACTCACCTCTGGGTATTTAAATCTAAATTCGAGACGTCCAAAATCCGACAGGAAACAGAATCGTGTGAGAAATACCCAGTCCTGGGAGAGAAGGGGGGAGAAAGTCTGCATATAAAGTCACATGGCGCATATAACGTGGCGCATATAACGTGACGCAGATAACATGGCGAATGTAACGTGGCGCATGTAACGTAGCGCATGTAACGCGTCGCATATACAGTCATGTAGCGCATATAACGTGTCACATAACGTGGCGCATATAATGTAACGTGGCGCATATAACGTGGCGCATATAAAGTCATGTGGCGCATATAACGTGGCGCATATAACGTGGCGCATATAACGTGGCGCATATATAGTCACATAGCGCATATAACGTGGCGCATATAACGTGTCGCATATAAAGTCACGTGGCGCATATAACGTGCGCATAGAACGTGTCGCATATAACGTGTCGCATATAACGTGTCGCATATAACGTGTCGCATATAAAGTCACGTTGCGCATATAACGTGTCTGTGGAGTTCATTTTGGCGCTGAAAATCTGGACGCTGCACCGCAACTCTGCACCCCCCCGCAATGTCTGGGAGTCTTACTCCCCCCCCCCCATGCCTGGGTCTCCCTCTCCCCCCCCCATGCCTGGGTCTCCCTCTCCCCCCCCCCCATGCCTGGGTCTCCCCCCCCCCCCCTCGGAGTGGCAGGTTTGGGTATTTTCTTCAACTTTCATATCAGAATTTTCTAAATGTTGAAATGAGTTTGATCCTGTGAAGCATCAGGTAATATCCCTACTGATGGTAACCCAACCCCTCGGGATCTGCAGGTAATATCCCTACTGATGGTAACCCAACCCCTCGGGATCTGCAGGTAATATCCCTACTGATGGTAACCCAACCCCTCGGGATCTGCAGGTAATATCCCTACTGATGGTAACCCAACCCCTCGGGATCTGCAGGTAATATCCCTACTGATGGTAACCCAACCCCTCGGGATCTGCAGGTAATATCCCTACTGATGGTAACCCAACCCCTCGGGATCTGCAGGTAATATCCCGTACTGATGGTAACCCAACACCTCGGGATCTGCAGGTAATATCCCTACTGATGGTAACCCAACCCCTCTGGATCTGCAGGTAATATCCCTACTGATGGTAACCCAACCCCTCGGGATCTGCAGGTAATATCCCTACTGATGGTAACCCAACCCCTCGGGATCTGCAGGTAATATCCCTACTGATGGTAACCCAACCCCTCGGGATCTGCAGGTAATATCCCTACTGATGGTAACCCAACCCCTCGGGATCTGCAGGTAATATCCCGTACTGATGGTAACCCAACCCCTCGGGATCTGCAGGTAATATCCCTACTGATGGTAACCCAAACCCCTCGGGGTCTGCAGGTAATATCCCTACTGATGGTAACCCAACCCCTCGGGATCTGCAGGTAATATCCCTACTGATGGTAACCCAACCCCTCGGGATCTGCAGGTAATATCCCTACTGATGGTAACCCAACCCCTCGGGATCTGCAGGTAATATCCCTACTGATGGTAACCCAACCCCTCGGGATCTGCAGGTAATATCCCTACTGATGGTAACCCAACCCCTCGGGATCTGCAGGTAATATCCCTACTGATGGTAACCCAACCCCTCGGGATCTGCAGGTAATATCCCTACTGATGGTAACCCAACCCCTCGGGATCTGCAGGTAATATCCCTACTGATGGTAACCCAACCCCTCGGGATCTGCAGGTAATATCCCGTACTGATGGTAACCCAACACCTCGGGATCTGCAGGTAATATCCCTACTGATGGTAACCCAACCCCTCTGGATCTGCAGGTAATATCCCTACTGATGGTAACCCAACCCCTCGGGATCTGCAGGTAATATCCCTACTGATGGTAACCCAACCCCTCGGGATCTGCAGGTAATATCCCTACTGATGGTAACCCAACCCCTCGGGATCTGCAGGTAATATCCCTACTGATGGTAACCCAACCCCTCGGGATCTGCAGGTAATATCCCGTACTGATGGTAACCCAACCCCTCGGGATCTGCAGGTAATATCCCTACTGATGGTAACCCAAACCCCTCGGGGTCTGCAGGTAATATCCCTACTGATGGTAACCCAACCCCTCGGGATCTGCAGGTAATATCCCTACTGATGGTAACCCAACCCCTCGGGATCTGCAGGTAATATCCCGTACTGATGGTAACCCAACCCCTCGGGATCTGCAGGTAATATCCCTACTGATGGTAACCCAACCCCTCGGGATCTGCAGGTAATATCCCTACTGATGGTAACCCAACCCCTCGGGATCTGCAGGTAATATCCCTACTGATGGTAACCCAACCCCTCGGGATCTGCAGGTAATATCCCTACTGATGGTAACCCAACCCCTCGGGATCTGCAGGTAATATCCCTACTGATGGTAACCCAACCACTCGGGATCTACAGGTAATATCCCTACTGATGGTAACCCAACCCCTCGGGATCTGCAGGTAATATCCCTACTGATGGTAACCCAACCCCTCGGGATCTGCAGGTAATATCCCTACTGATGGTAACCCAACCCCTCGGGATCTGCAGGTAATATCCCTACTGATGGTAACCCAACCCCTCGGGATCTGCAGGTAATATCCCTACTGATGGTAACCCAACCCCTCGGGATCTGCAGGTAATATCCCGTACTGATGGTAACCCAACACCTCGGGATCTGCAGGTAATATCCCTACTGATGGTAACCCAACCCCTCTGGATCTGCAGGTAATATCCCTACTGATGGTAACCCAACCCCTCGGGATCTGCAGGTAATATCCCTACTGATGGTAACCCAACCCCTCGGGATCTGCAGGTAATATCCCTACTGATGGTAACCCAACCCCTCGGGATCTGCAGGTAATATCCCTACTGATGGTAACCCAACCCCTCGGGATCTGCAGGTAATATCCCTACTGATGGTAACCCAACCCCTCGGGATCTGCAGGTAATATCCCGTACTGATGGTAACCCAACCCCTCGGGGTCTGCAGGTAATATCCCTACTGATGGTAACCCAAACCCCTCGGGGTCTGCAGGTAATATCCCTACTGATGGTAACCCAACCCCTCGGGATCTGCAGGTAATATCCCTACTGATGGTAACCCAACCCCTCGGGATCTGCAGGTAATATCCCTACTGATGGTAACCCAACCCCTCGGGATCTGCAGGTAATATCCCTACTGATGGTAACCCAACCCCTCGGGATCTGCAGGTAATATCCCTACTGATGGTAACCCAACCCCTCGGGATCTGCAGGTAATATCCCTACTGATGGTAACCCAACCCCTCGGGATCTGCAGGTAATATCCCTACTGATGGTAACCCAACCCCTCGGGATCTGCAGGTAATATCCCTACTGATGGTAACCCAACCCCTCGGGATCTGCAGGTAATATCCCGTACTGATGGTAACCCAACACCTCGGGATCTGCAGGTAATATCCCTACTGATGGTAACCCAACCCCTCTGGATCTGCAGGTAATATCCCTACTGATGGTAACCCAACCCCTCGGGATCTGCAGGTAATATCCCTACTGATGGTAACCCAACCCCTCGGGATCTGCAGGTAATATCCCTACTGATGGTAACCCAACCCCTCGGGATCTGCAGGTAATATCCCTACTGATGGTAACCCAACCCCTCGGGATCTGCAGGTAATATCCCGTACTGATGGTAACCCAACCCCTCGGGATCTGCAGGTAATATCCCTACTGATGGTAACCCAACCCCTCGGGATCTGCAGGTAATATCCCGTACTGATGGTAACCCAACCCCTCGGGATCTGCAGGTAATATCCCTACTGATGGTAACCCAACCCCTCGGGATCTGCAGGTAATATCCCTACTGATGGTAACCCAACCCCTCGGGATCTGCAGGTAATATCCCGTACTGATGGTAACCCAACCCCTCGGGATCTGCAGGTAATATCCCTACTGATGGTAACCCAACCCCTCGGGATCTGCAGGTAATATCACTACTGATGGTAACCCAACCCCTCGGGATCTGCAGGTAATATCCCTACTGATGGTAACCCAACCCCTCGGGATCTGCAGGTAATATCCCTACTGATGGTAACCCAACCCCTCGGGATCTGCAGGTAATATCCCTACTGATGGTAACCCAACCACTCGGGATCTACAGGTAATATCCCTACTGATGGTAACCCAACCCCTCGGGATCTGCAGGTAATATCCCTACTGATGGTAACCCAACCCCTCGGGATCTGCAGGTAATATCCCTACTGATGGTAACCCAACCCCTCGGGATCTGCAGGTAATATCCCTACTGATGGTAACCCAACCCCTCGGGATCTGCAGGTAATAGCCCTACTGATGGTAACCCAACCCCTCGGGATCTGCAGGTAATACCCCTACTGATGGTAACCCAACCCCTCGGGATCTGCAGGTAATATCCCTACTGATGGTAAACCCAACCCCTCGGGATCTGCAGGTAATATCCCGTACTGATGGTAACCCAACCCCTCGGGATCTGCAGGTAATATCCCTACTGATGGTAACCCAACCCCTCGGGATCTGCAGGTAATATCCCTACTGATGGTAACCCAACCCCTCGGGATCTGCAGGTAATATCCCTACTGATGGTAACCCAACCACTCGGGATCTACAGGTAATATCCCTACTGATGGTAACCCAACCCCTCGGGATCTGCAGGTAATATCCCTACTGATGGTAACCCAACCCCTCTGGATCTGCAGGTAATATCCCTACTGATGGTAACCCAACCCCTCGGGATCTGCAGGTAATATCCCCTACTGATGGTAACCCAACCCCTCGGGATCTGCAGGTAATATCCCTACTGATGGAAACCCAACCCCTCGGGATCTGTAGGTGATATCCCTACTGATGGTAACCCAACCCCTCGGGATCTGCATGTAATATCCCTACTGATGGTAACCCAACCCCTCGGGATCTGCGGGTAATATCCCTACTGATGGTAACCCAACCCCTCGGGATCTGCAGGTAATATCCCGTACTGATGGTAACCCAACCCCTCGGGATCTGCAGGTAATATCCCGTACTGATGGTAACCCAACTCCTCGGGATCTGCAGGTAATATCCCGTACTGATGGTAACCCAACCCCTCGGGATCTGCAGGTAATATCCCTACTGATGGTAACCCAACCCCTCGGGATCTGCAGGTAATATCCCTACTGATGGTAACCCAACCCCTCGGGATCTGCAGGTAATAGCCCTACTGATGGTAACCCAACCCCTCGGGATCTGCAGGTAATACCCCTACTGATGGTAACCCAACCCCTCGGGATCTGCAGGTAATATCCCTACTGATGGTAAACCCAACCCCTCGGGATCTGCAGGTAATATCCCGTACTGATGGTAACCCAACCCCTCGGGATCTGCAGGTAATATCCCTACTGATGGTAACCCAACCCCTCGGGATCTGCAGGTAATATCCCTACTGATGGTAACCCAACCCCTCGGGATCTGCAGGTAATATCCCTACTGATGGTAACCCAACCACTCGGGATCTACAGGTAATATCCCTACTGATGGTAACCCAACCCCTCGGGATCTGCAGGTAATATCCCTACTGATGGTAACCCAACCCCTCTGGATCTGCAGGTAATATCCCTACTGATGGTAACCCAACCCCTCGGGATCTGCAGGTAATATCCCCTACTGATGGTAACCCAACCCCTCGGGATCTGCAGGTAATATCCCTACTGATGGAAACCCAACCCCTCGGGATCTGTAGGTGATATCCCTACTGATGGTAACCCAACCCCTCGGGATCTGCATGTAATATCCCTACTGATGGTAACCCAACCCCTCGGGATCTGCGGGTAATATCCCTACTGATGGTAACCCAACCCCTCGGGATCTGCAGGTAATATCCCGTACTGATGGTAACCCAACCCCTCGGGATCTGCAGGTAATATCCCGTACTGATGGTAACCCAACTCCTCGGGATCTGCAGGTAATATCCCGTACTGATGGTAACCCAACCCCTCGGGATCTGCAGGTAATATCCCTACTGATGGTAACCCAACCCCTCGGGATCTGCAGGTAATATCCGTACTGATGGTAATCCAACCCCTCGGGATCTGCAGGTAATATCCCTACTGATGGTAACCCAACCCCTCGGGATCTGCAGGTAATATCCCTACTGATGGTAACCCAACCCCTCGGGATCTGCAGGTAATATCCCTACTGATGGTAACCCATCCCCTCGGGTTCTGCAGGTAATATCCCTACTGATGGTAACCCAACCCCTCGGGATCTGCAGGTAATATCCCTACTGATGGTAACCCAACCCCTCGGGATCTGCAGGTAATATCCCTACTGATGGTAACCCAACCCCTCGGGATCTGCAGGTAATATCCCTACTGATGGTAACCCAACCCATCGGGATCTGCGGGTAATATCCCTACTGATGGTAACCCAACCCCTCGGGATCTGCAGGTAATATCCCTACTGATGGTAACCCAACCCCTCGGGATCTGCAGGTAATATCCCTACTGATGGTAACCCAACCCATCGGGATCTGCAGGTAATATCCCTACTGATGGTAACCCAACCCATCGGGATCTGCGGGTAATATCCCTACTGATGGTAACCCAACCCCTCGGGATCTGCAGGTAATATCCCTACTGATGGTAACCCAACCCATCGGGATCTGCAGGTAATATCCCTACTGATGGTAACCCAACCCCTCGGGATCTGCAGGTAATATCCCTACTGATGGTAACCCAACCCCTCGGGATCTGCAGGTAATATCCCTACTGATGGTAACCCAACCCCTCGGGATCTGCAGGTAATATCCCTACTGATGGTAACCCAACCCCTCGGGATCTGCAGGTAATATCCCTACTGATGGTAACCCAACCCATCGGGATCTGCAGGTAATATCCCTACTGATGGTAACCCAACCCATCGGGATCTGCGGGTAATATCCCTACTGATGGTAACCCAACCCCTCGGGATCTGCAGGTAATATCCCTACTGATGGTAACCCAACCCCTCGGGATCTGCAGGTAATATCCCTACTGATGGTAACCCAACCCCTCGGGATCTGCGGGTAATATCCCTACTGATGGTAACCCAACCCCTCGGGATCTGCCTTTTGCCTCTAAACTCCTTGAACGTCTTGTATTCTCTCGCTTGCTCCATTTTCTCAACACCTATTCTCTCCTAGACCCTCTACAATCTGGCTTCCGCACTGCTCACTCCACCGAAACAGCCCTCACTAAAATAACTGACGACCTCCATGCTGCCAAAGACAGAGGTCATTACACTCTGCTCATATTACTCGACCTCTCTGCAGCATTTGACACCGTGGACCACCCTCTTCTCCTTCACATTCTCCATACTCTTGGTATTCGGAACAAAGCTCTATCCTGGATCTCATCCTACCTCTCCCATCGTACATTCAGTGTCTCTTCTGCTAACACCTCCTCCTCCTCTATTGATCTCTCTGTGGGGTTACCCCAGGGCTCTGTCCTGGGACCTCTTCTCTTTTCTCTGTACACACTCTCTCTAGGTGACCTAATAACATCTTTTGGGTTTAATTATCACCTCTATGCTGACGACAAACAAATATATTTCTCAACACCCGACCTTATACCTGCTGTACAAACCAAAGATTCTGAATTTCTCTCTGCTATATCATCCTGGATGGCCCTCCGATGCCTTAAACTCAACATGGCTAAAACAGAGCTCCTCATACTTCCTCCCAAACCTGGCCCTACTACCTCCTTCCACATTACTGTTGGAATTACGATCATTCACCCAGTAGCCCAAGCACGCTGCCAAGGGGTCACACTCAACTCCTCTCTCACATTCGCCCCTCACATTCAAAACATTTCTAAAACCTGTCGCTTTTTCCTCCGCAATATAACAAAGATACGCCCTTTCCTCTGTTGCTCGACTGCTAAAACTCTGACTCAGGCCCCCATTCTCTCCCGTCTTGATTACTGTAACCTCCTGCTGTCCGGCCTTCCTGCCTCTCACCTGTCTCCCCTACAATCTATCCTAAACGCTGCTGCCAGAATCACGCTACTCTTTCCTAGATCTGTCTCAGCGTCTCCCCTCCTGAAATCCCTCTCCTGGCTTCCGATCAAATCCCGCATCTCACACTCAATTCTCCTCCTCACTTTTAAAGCTTTACATTCTTCTGCCCCTCCTTACATCTCATCCCTAATTTCTCGCTATGCACCATCCCGACTCTTGCGTTCTACTCAAGGATGTCTTCTTTCTACCCCCTTTGTATCTAAAGCCCTCTCCCACCTTAAACCTCTCTCCATGACTGCCCCACACCTCTGGAATGCCCTTCCCCTCAGTACCCGACTAGCACCCTCTCTATCCACCTTTAAGACCCACCTTAAGACACACTTGCTTAAAGAAGCATATGAATAGCACTGTGGATATTCTGAACACATGATACATAAAGCTTGGCCCCCTGCAGATGGACTTACCAGAACTCCCTCCTACGGTCTCTGTACGTTCTCCCTACCTACAAATTAGACTGTAAGCTCCTCGGGGCAGGGACTCCTCTTCCGTAATGTTACTTTTATGTCTAAAGCACTTATTCCCATGATCTGTTATTTATATTATCTGTTATTTATTTGATTACCACGTGTATTACTGCTGTGATGCGCTATGTACATTAATGGCGCTATATAAATAAAGACATACAATACAATACAATATCCCGTACTGATGGTAACCCAACTCCTCGAGATCTGCAGGTAATATCCCTACTGATGGTAACCCAACTCCTCGAGATCTGCAGGTAATATCCCTACTGATGGTAACCCAACCCCTCGAGATCTGCAGGTAATATCCCTACTGATGGTAACCCAACCCCTCGGGATCTGCAGCACACAGCTCCTCATGCAGGCTTTGTGGGGGGGAGTTACTCGCCCTCCCCCGTCTCTCGTTACAGACACAGACCTGGCAGCTGCTCATTAACCAGTCTGCCTTCTAATTAATAATGTATACGTGGAAGAGCCTCGGCACAGTGCAGCCTGCAGGTACGGCTCGCCCGGAGAGCTTACACTCTCATTTCCCTTTTCTCTGGTGGGAAATAGGTTTAGGGTCTGTCAGTGTGTGTGCGCGTCAGTCAGTGTGTGTGTGCGCGTCTGTCAGTGCGCACAGAGACCAGGCAGGGAGCGTCTGTCAGTGTGTGTGCGCGTCTGTCAGTGCGCACAGAGACCAGGCAGGGAGCGTCAGTCAGTGTGTGTGTGCGCGTCTGTCAGTGTGTGTGTGTGCGCGTCTGTCAGTGCGCACAGAGACCAGGCAGGGAGCGTCTGTCAGTGTGTGTGCGCGTCTGTCAGTGCGCACAGAGACCAGGCAGGGAGCGTCAGTCAGTGTGTGTGCGCGTCTGTCAGTGCGCACAGAGACCAGGCAGGGAGCGTCAGTCAGTGTGTGTGCGCGTCTGTCAGTGCGCACAGAGACCAGGCAGGGAGCGTCTGTCAGTGTGTGTGCGCGTCTGTCAGTGCGCACAGAGACCAGGCAGGGAGCGTCAGTCAGTGTGTGTGCGCGTCTGTCAGTGCGCACAGAGACCAGGCAGGGAGCGTCTGTCAGTGTGTGTGCGCGTCTGTCAGTGCGCACAGAGACCAGGCGGGGAGCGTCTGTCCGTGTGTGTGCGCATCTGTCAGTGTGTGTGTGCGCGTCTGTCAGTGTGTGTGTGCGCGTCTGTCAGTGTGTGTGCGCGTCTGACAGTGCGCAGAGACCAGGCAGGGAGCGTCTGTCAGTGTGTGTGCGCGTCTGTCAGTGCGCACAGAGACCAGGCAGGGAGCGTCTGTCAGTGTGTGTGCGCGTCTGTCAGTGCGCAGAGACCAGGCAGGGAGCGTCTGTAAGTGTGTGTGCGCGTCTGTCAGTGCGCACAGAGACCAGGCAGGGAGCGTCTGTCAGTGTGTGTGCGCGTCTGTCAGTGCGCACAGAGACCAGGCAGGGAGCGTCTGTCAGTGTGTGTGCGCGTCTGTCAGTGCGCACAGAGACCAGGCAGGGAGCGTCAGTCAGTGTGTGTGTGCGCGTCTGTCAGTGTGTGTGCGCGTCTGTCAGTGTGTGTGCGCGTCTGTCAGTGCGCACAGAGACCAGGCGGGGAGCGTCTGTCAGTGTGTGTGTGCGCGTCTGTCAGTGCGCAGAGAGACCAGGCAGGGAGCGTCTGTCAGTGTGTGTGCGCGTCAGTCAGTGTGTGTGTGCGCGTCTGTCAGTGTGTGTGCGCGTCTGTCAGTGTGTGTGCGCGTCTGTCAGTGCGCACAGAGACCAGGCGGGGAGCGTCTGTCAGTGTGTGTGTGCGCGTCTGTCAGTGCGCAGAGAGACCAGGCAGGGAGCGTCTGTCAGTGTGTGTGCGCGTCTGTCAGTGCGCACAGAGACCAGGCAGGGAGCGTCTGTCAGTGTGTGTGCGCGTCAGTCAGTGTGTGTGTGCGCGTCTGTCAGTGTGTGTGCGCGTCTGTCAGTGTGTGTACGCGTCTGTCAGTGTGTGTGCGCGTCTGTCAGTGTGTGTGTGCGCGTCTGTCAGTGTGTGTGCGCGTCTGTCAGTGCGCAGAGACCAGGCAGGGAGCGTCAGTCACTGTGTGTGTGCGCGTCTGTCAGTGCGCAGAGACCAGACAGGGAGCGTCTGTCAGTGTGTGTGCGCGTCTGTCAGTGCGCAGAGACCAGGCAGGGAGCGTCAGTCACTGTGTGTGTGCGCGTCTGTCAGTGCGCAGAGACCAGGCAGGGAGCGTCTGTCAGTGTGTGTGTGCGCATCTGTCAGTGTGTGTGTGCGCGTCAGTCAGTGTGTGTGCGCGTCTGTCAGTGTGTGTGTGCGCGTCTGTCAGTGTGTGTGCGCGTCTGTCAGTGCGCAGAGACCAGGCAGGGAGCGTCAGTCACTGTGTGTGTGCGCGTCTGTCAGTGCGCAGAGACCAGGCAGGGAGCGTCTGTCAGTGTGTGTGCGCGTCTGTCAGTGCGCACAGAGACCAGGCGGGGAGCGTCTGTCAGTGTGTGTGTGTGCGTCTGTCAGTGTGTGTGTGCGCGTCAGTCAGTGTGTGTGCGCGTCTGTCAGTGTGTGTGTGCGCGTCTGTCAGTGTGTGTGCGCGTCTGTCAGTGCGCAGAGACCAGGCAGGGAGCGTCAGTCACTGTGTGTGTGCGCGTCTGTCAGTGCGCAGAGACCAGGCAGGGAGCGTCTGTCAGTGTGTGTGCGCGTCTGTCAGTGTGTGTGTGCGCGTTTGTCAGTGTGTGTGTGCGCGTCTGTCAGTGTGTGTGCGCGTCTGTCAGTGTGTGTGTGCGCGTCTGTCAGTGTGTGTGCGCGTCTGTCAGTGCGCAGAGACCAGGCAGGGAGCGTCAGTCACTGTGTGTGTGCGCGTCTGTCAGTGCGCAGAGACCAGGCAGGGAGCGTCTGTCAGTGTGTGTGCGCGTCTGTCAGTGCGCAGAGACCAGGCAGGGAGCGTCAGTCACTGTGTGTGTGCGCGTCTGACAGTGCGCAGAGACCAGGCAGGGAGCGTCTGTCAGTGTGTGTGCGCGTCTGTCAGTGCGCACAGAGACCAGGCAGGGAGCGTCAGTCAGTGTGTGTGCGCGTCTGTCAGTGCGCACAGAGACCAGGCAGGGAGCGTCTGTCAGTGTGTGTGCGCGTCTGTCAGTGCGCACAGAGACCAGGCAGGGAGCGTCAGTCAGTGTGTGTGCGCGTCTGTCAGTGCGCACAGAGACCAGGCAGGGAGCGTCTGTCAGTGTGTGTGCGCGTCTGTCAGTGCGCACAGAGACCAGGCGGGGAGCGTCTGTCAGTGTGTGTGCGCATCTGTCAGTGTGTGTGTGCGCGTCTGTCAGTGTGTGTGTGCGCGTCTGTCAGTGTGTGTGCGCGTCTGACAGTGCGCAGAGACCAGGCAGGGAGCGTCTGTCAGTGTGTGTGCGCGTCTGTCAGTGCGCACAGAGACCAGGCAGGGAGCGTCTGTCAGTGTGTGTGCGCGTCTGTCAGTGCGCAGAGACCAGGCAGGGAGCGTCTGTCAGTGTGTGTGCGCGTCTGTCAGTGCGCACAGAGACCAGGCAGGGAGCGTCTGTCAGTGTGTGTGCGCGTCTGTCAGTGCGCACAGAGACCAGGCAGGGAGCGTCTGTCAGTGTGTGTGCGCGTCTGTCAGTGCGCACAGAGACCAGGCAGGGAGCGTCAGTCAGTGTGTGTGTGCGCGTCTGTCAGTGTGTGTGCGCGTCTGTCAGTGTGTGTGCGCGTCTGTCAGTGCGCACAGAGACCAGGCGGGGAGCGTCTGTCAGTGTGTGTGTGCGCGTCTGTCAGTGCGCAGAGAGACCAGGCAGGGAGCGTCTGTCAGTGTGTGTGCGCGTCAGTCAGTGTGTGTGTGCGCGTCTGTCAGTGTGTGTGCGCGTCTGTCAGTGTGTGTGCGCGTCTGTCAGTGCGCACAGAGACCAGGCGGGGAGCGTCTGTCAGTGTGTGTGTGCGCGTCTGTCAGTGCGCAGAGAGACCAGGCAGGGAGCGTCTGTCAGTGTGTGTGCGCGTCTGTCAGTGCGCACAGAGACCAGGCAGGGAGCGTCTGTCAGTGTGTGTGCGCGTCAGTCAGTGTGTGTGTGCGCGTCTGTCAGTGTGTGTGCGCGTCTGTCAGTGTGTGTGCGCGTCTGTCAGTGTGTGTGCGCGTCTGTCAGTGTGTGTGTGCGCGTCTGTCAGTGTGTGTGCGCGTCTGTCAGTGCGCAGAGACCAGGCAGGGAGCGTCAGTCACTGTGTGTGTGCGCGTCTGTCAGTGCGCAGAGACCAGACAGGGAGCGTCTGTCAGTGTGTGTGCGCGTCTGTCAGTGCGCAGAGACCAGGCAGGGAGCGTCAGTCACTGTGTGTGTGCGCGTCTGTCAGTGCGCAGAGACCAGGCAGGGAGCGTCTGTCAGTGTGTGTGTGCGCGTCTGTCAGTGTGTGTGTGCGCGTCAGTCAGTGTGTGTGCGCATCTGTCAGTGTGTGTGTGCGCGTCTGTCAGTGTGTGTGCGCGTCTGTCAGTGCGCAGAGACCAGGCAGGGAGCGTCAGTCACTGTGTGTGTGCGCGTCTGTCAGTGCGCAGAGACCAGGCAGGGAGCGTCTGTCAGTGTGTGTGCGCGTCTGTCAGTGCGCACAGAGACCAGGCGGGGAGCGTCTGTCAGTGTGTGTGTGTGCGTCTGTCAGTGTGTGTGTGCGCGTCAGTCAGTGTGTGTGCGCGTCTGTCAGTGTGTGTGTGCGCGTCTGTCAGTGTGTGTGCGCGTCTGTCAGTGCGCAGAGACCAGGCAGGGAGCGTCAGTCACTGTGTGTGTGCGCGTCTGTCAGTGCGCAGAGACCAGGCAGGGAGCGTCTGTCAGTGTGTGTGCGCGTCTGTCAGTGTGTGTGTGCGCGTCTGTCAGTGTGTGTGTGCGCGTCTGTCAGTGTGTGTGCGCGTCTGTCAGTGTGTGTGTGCGCGTCTGTCAGTGTGTGTGCGCGTCTGTCAGTGCGCAGAGACCAGGCAGGGAGCGTCAGTCACTGTGTGTGTGCGCGTCTGTCAGTGCGCAGAGACCAGGCAGGGAGCGTCTGTCAGTGTGTGTGCGCGTCTGTCAGTGCGCAGAGACCAGGCAGGGAGCGTCAGTCACTGTGTGTGTGCGCGTCTGACAGTGCGCAGAGACCAGGCAGGGAGCGTCTGTCAGTGTGTGTGTGCGTCTGTCAGAGCGCACAGAGACCAGGCGGGGAGCGTCTGTCAGTGTGTGTGTGTGCGTCTGTCAGTGTGTGTGTGCGCGTCAGTCAGTGTGTGTGCGCGTCTGTCAGTGTGTGTGTGCGCGTCTGTCAGTGTGTGTGCGCGTCTGTCAGTGCGCAGAGACCAGGCAGGGAGCGTCAGTCACTGTGTGTGTGCGCGTCTGTCAGTGCGCAGAGACCAGGCAGGGAGCGTCAGTCAGTGTGTGTGCGCGTCTGTCAGTGCGCAGAGAGACCAGGCAGGGAGCGTCAGTCAGTGCGTGTGCGCGTCAGTCAGTGTGTGTGTGCGCGTCTGTCAGTGCGCACAGAGACCAGGCAGGGAGCGTCTGTCAGTGTGTGTGTGCGCGTCTGTCAGTGTGTGTGCGCGTCTGTCAGTGCGCACAGAGACCAGGCAGGGAGCGTCTGTCAGTGTGTGTGCGCGTCTGTCAGTGCGCACAGAGACCAGGCAGGGAGCGTCAGTCAGTGTGTGTGTGCGCGTCTGTCAGTGCGCACAGAGACCAGGCAGGGAGCGTCAGTCAGTGCGTGTGCGCGTCAGTCAGTGTGTGTGTGCGCGTCTGTCAGTGTGTGTGCGCGTCAGTCAGTGTGTGTGCGCGTCAGTCAGTGTGTGTGCGCGTCTGTCAGTGTGTGTGCGCGTCTGTCAGTGCGCAGAGACCAGGCAGGGAGCGTCTGTCAGTGTGTGTGCGCGTCTGTCAGTGCGCACAGAGACCAGGCAGGGAGCGTCTGTCAGTGCGCAGAGACCAGGCAGGGAGCGTCTGTCAGTGCGCAGAGACCAGGCAGGGAGCGTCTGTCAGTGCGCAGAGACCAGGCAGGGAGCGTCTGTCAGTGCGCACAGAGACCAGGCAGGGAGCGTCTGTCAGTGCGCACAGAGACCAGGCGGGGAGCGTCTGTCAGTGTGTGTGCGCGTCTGTCAGTGCGCACAGAGACCAGGCAGGGAGCGTCTGTCAGTGCGCACAGAGACCAGGCAGGGAGCGTCTGTCAGTGCGCACAGAGACCAGGCGGGGAGCGTCTGTCAGTGTGTGTGCGCGTCTGTCAGTGCGCAGAGACCAGGCAGGGAGCGTCTGTCAGTGTGTGTGCGCGTCTGTCAGTGCGCACAGAGACCAGGCAGGGAGCGTCTGTCAGTGTGTGTGCGCGTCTGTCAGTGCGCACAGAGACCAGGCAGGGAGCGTCTGTCAGTGTGTGTGCGCGTCTGTCAGTGCGCACAGAGACCAGGCAGGGAGCGTCAGTCAGTGTGTGTGTGCGCGTCTGTCAGTGTGTGTGCGCGTCTGTCAGTGTGTGTGCGCGTCTGTCAGTGCGCACAGAGACCAGGCGGGGAGCGTCTGTCAGTGTGTGTGTGCGCGTCTGTCAGTGCGCAGAGAGACCAGGCAGGGAGCGTCTGTCAGTGTGTGTGCGCGTCAGTCAGTGTGTGTGTGCGCGTCTGTCAGTGCGCAGAGAGACCAGGCAGGGAGCGTCTGTCAGTGTGTGTGCGCGTCTGTCAGTGCGCACAGAGACCAGGCAGGGAGCGTCTGTCAGTGTGTGTGCGCGTCAGTCAGTGTGTGTGTGCGCGTCTGTCAGTGTGTGTGCGCGTCTGTCAGTGTGTGTGCGCGTCTGTCAGTGTGTGTGCGCGTCTGTCAGTGTGTGTGTGCGCGTCTGTCAGTGTGTGTGCGCGTCTGTCAGTGCGCAGAGACCAGGCAGGGAGCGTCAGTCACTGTGTGTGTGCGCGTCTGTCAGTGCGCAGAGACCAGACAGGGAGCGTCTGTCAGTGTGTGTGCGCGTCTGTCAGTGCGCAGAGACCAGGCAGGGAGCGTCAGTCACTGTGTGTGTGCGCGTCTGTCAGTGCGCAGAGACCAGGCAGGGAGCGTCTGTCAGTGTGTGTGTGCGCGTCTGTCAGTGTGTGTGTGCGCGTCAGTCAGTGTGTGTGCGCGTCTGTCAGTGTGTGTGTGCGCGTCTGTCAGTGTGTGTGCGCGTCTGTCAGTGCGCAGAGACCAGGCAGGGAGCGTCAGTCACTGTGTGTGTGCGCGTCTGTCAGTGCGCAGAGACCAGGCAGGGAGCGTCTGTCAGTGTGTGTGCGCGTCTGTCAGTGCGCACAGAGACCAGGCGGGGAGCGTCTGTCAGTGTGTGTGTGTGCGTCTGTCAGTGTGTGTGTGCGCGTCAGTCAGTGTGTGTGCGCGTCTGTCAGTGTGTGTGTGCGCGTCTGTCAGTGTGTGTGCGCGTCTGTCAGTGCGCAGAGACCAGGCAGGGAGCGTCAGTCACTGTGTGTGTGCGCGTCTGTCAGTGCGCAGAGACCAGGCAGGGAGCGTCTGTCAGTGTGTGTGCGCGTCTGTCAGTGTGTGTGTGCGCGTCTGTCAGTGTGTGTGTGCGCGTCTGTCAGTGTGTGTGCGCGTCTGTCAGTGTGTGTGTGCGCGTCTGTCAGTGTGTGTGCGCGTCTGTCAGTGCGCAGAGACCAGGCAGGGAGCGTCAGTCACTGTGTGTGTGCGCGTCTGTCAGTGCGCAGAGACCAGGCAGGGAGCGTCTGTCAGTGTGTGTGCGCGTCTGTCAGTGCGCAGAGACCAGGCAGGGAGCGTCAGTCACTGTGTGTGTGCGCGTCTGACAGTGCGCAGAGACCAGGCAGGGAGCGTCTGTCAGTGTGTGTGTGCGTCTGTCAGTGCGCACAGAGACCAGGCGGGGAGCGTCTGTCAGTGTGTGTGTGTGCGTCTGTCAGTGTGTGTGTGCGCGTCAGTCAGTGTGTGTGCGCGTCTGTCAGTGTGTGTGTGCGCGTCTGTCAGTGTGTGTGCGCGTCTGTCAGTGCGCAGAGACCAGGCAGGGAGCGTCAGTCACTGTGTGTGTGCGCGTCTGTCAGTGCGCAGAGACCAGGCAGGGAGCGTCAGTCAGTGTGTGTGCGCGTCTGTCAGTGCGCAGAGAGACCAGGCAGGGAGCGTCAGTCAGTGCGTGTGCGCGTCAGTCAGTGTGTGTGTGCGCGTCTGTCAGTGCGCACAGAGACCAGGCAGGGAGCGTCTGTCAGTGTGTGTGTGCGCGTCTGTCAGTGTGTGTGCGCGTCTGTCAGTGCGCACAGAGACCAGGCAGGGAGCGTCTGTCAGTGTGTGTGCGCGTCTGTCAGTGCGCACAGAGACCAGGCAGGGAGCGTCAGTCAGTGTGTGTGTGCGCGTCTGTCAGTGCGCACAGAGACCAGGCAGGGAGCGTCAGTCAGTGCGTGTGCGCGTCAGTCAGTGTGTGTGTGCGCGTCTGTCAGTGTGTGTGCGCGTCAGTCAGTGTGTGTGCGCGTCAGTCAGTGTGTGTGCGCGTCTGTCAGTGTGTGTGCGCGTCTGTCAGTGCGCAGAGACCAGGCAGGGAGCGTCTGTCAGTGTGTGTGCGCGTCTGTCAGTGCGCACAGAGACCAGGCAGGGAGCGTCTGTCAGTGCGCAGAGACCAGGCAGGGAGCGTCTGTCAGTGCGCAGAGACCAGGCAGGGAGCGTCTGTCAGTGCGCAGAGACCAGGCAGGGAGCGTCTGTCAGTGCGCACAGAGACCAGGCAGGGAGCGTCTGTCAGTGCGCACAGAGACCAGGCGGGGAGCGTCTGTCAGTGTGTGTGCGCGTCTGTCAGTGCGCACAGAGACCAGGCAGGGAGCGTCTGTCAGTGCGCACAGAGACCAGGCAGGGAGCGTCTGTCAGTGCGCACAGAGACCAGGCGGGGAGCGTCTGTCAGTGTGTGTGCGCGTCTGTCAGTGCGCAGAGACCAGGCAGGGAGCGTCTGTCAGTGTGTGTGCGCGTCTGTCAGTGCGCACAGAGACCAGGCAGGGAGCGTCTGTCAGTGTGTGTGCGCGTCTGTCAGTGCGCACAGAGACCAGGCAGGGAGCGTCTGTCAGTGTGTGTGCGCGTCTGTCAGTGCGCACAGAGACCAGGCAGGGAGCGTCAGTCAGTGTGTGTGTGCGCGTCTGTCAGTGTGTGTGCGCGTCTGTCAGTGTGTGTGCGCGTCTGTCAGTGCGCACAGAGACCAGGCGGGGAGCGTCTGTCAGTGTGTGTGTGCGCGTCTGTCAGTGCGCAGAGAGACCAGGCAGGGAGCGTCTGTCAGTGTGTGTGCGCGTCAGTCAGTGTGTGTGTGCGCGTCTGTCAGTGCGCAGAGAGACCAGGCAGGGAGCGTCTGTCAGTGTGTGTGCGCGTCTGTCAGTGCGCACAGAGACCAGGCAGGGAGCGTCTGTCAGTGTGTGTGCGCGTCAGTCAGTGTGTGTGTGCGCGTCTGTCAGTGTGTGTGCGCGTCTGTCAGTGTGTGTGCGCGTCTGTCAGTGTGTGTGCGCGTCTGTCAGTGTGTGTGTGCGCGTCTGTCAGTGTGTGTGCGCGTCTGTCAGTGCGCAGAGACCAGGCAGGGAGCGTCAGTCACTGTGTGTGTGCGCGTCTGTCAGTGCGCAGAGACCAGACAGGGAGCGTCTGTCAGTGTGTGTGCGCGTCTGTCAGTGCGCAGAGACCAGGCAGGGAGCGTCAGTCACTGTGTGTGTGCGCGTCTGTCAGTGCGCAGAGACCAGGCAGGGAGCGTCTGTCAGTGTGTGTGTGCGCGTCTGTCAGTGTGTGTGTGCGCGTCAGTCAGTGTGTGTGCGCGTCTGTCAGTGTGTGTGTGCGCGTCTGTCAGTGTGTGTGCGCGTCTGTCAGTGCGCAGAGACCAGGCAGGGAGCGTCAGTCACTGTGTGTGTGCGCGTCTGTCAGTGCGCAGAGACCAGGCAGGGAGCGTCTGTCAGTGTGTGTGCGCGTCTGTCAGTGCGCACAGAGACCAGGCGGGGAGCGTCTGTCAGTGTGTGTGTGTGCGTCTGTCAGTGTGTGTGTGCGCGTCAGTCAGTGTGTGTGCGCGTCTGTCAGTGTGTGTGTGCGCGTCTGTCAGTGTGTGTGCGCGTCTGTCAGTGCGCAGAGACCAGGCAGGGAGCGTCAGTCACTGTGTGTGTGCGCGTCTGTCAGTGCGCAGAGACCAGGCAGGGAGCGTCTGTCAGTGTGTGTGCGCGTCTGTCAGTGTGTGTGTGCGCGTCTGTCAGTGTGTGTGTGCGCGTCTGTCAGTGTGTGTGCGCGTCTGTCAGTGTGTGTGTGCGCGTCTGTCAGTGTGTGTGCGCGTCTGTCAGTGCGCAGAGACCAGGCAGGGAGCGTCAGTCACTGTGTGTGTGCGCGTCTGTCAGTGCGCAGAGACCAGGCAGGGAGCGTCTGTCAGTGTGTGTGCGCGTCTGTCAGTGCGCAGAGACCAGGCAGGGAGCGTCAGTCACTGTGTGTGTGCGCGTCTGACAGTGCGCAGAGACCAGGCAGGGAGCGTCTGTCAGTGTGTGTGTGCGTCTGTCAGTGCGCACAGAGACCAGGCGGGGAGCGTCTGTCAGTGTGTGTGTGTGCGTCTGTCAGTGTGTGTGTGCGCGTCAGTCAGTGTGTGTGCGCGTCTGTCAGTGTGTGTGTGCGCGTCTGTCAGTGTGTGTGCGCGTCTGTCAGTGCGCAGAGACCAGGCAGGGAGCGTCAGTCACTGTGTGTGTGCGCGTCTGTCAGTGCGCAGAGACCAGGCAGGGAGCGTCAGTCAGTGTGTGTGCGCGTCTGTCAGTGCGCAGAGAGACCAGGCAGGGAGCGTCAGTCAGTGCGTGTGCGCGTCAGTCAGTGTGTGTGTGCGCGTCTGTCAGTGCGCACAGAGACCAGGCAGGGAGCGTCTGTCAGTGTGTGTGTGCGCGTCTGTCAGTGTGTGTGCGCGTCTGTCAGTGCGCACAGAGACCAGGCAGGGAGCGTCTGTCAGTGTGTGTGCGCGTCTGTCAGTGCGCACAGAGACCAGGCAGGGAGCGTCAGTCAGTGTGTGTGTGCGCGTCTGTCAGTGCGCACAGAGACCAGGCAGGGAGCGTCAGTCAGTGCGTGTGCGCGTCAGTCAGTGTGTGTGTGCGCGTCTGTCAGTGTGTGTGCGCGTCAGTCAGTGTGTGTGCGCGTCAGTCAGTGTGTGTGCGCGTCTGTCAGTGTGTGTGCGCGTCTGTCAGTGCGCAGAGACCAGGCAGGGAGCGTCTGTCAGTGTGTGTGCGCGTCTGTCAGTGCGCACAGAGACCAGGCAGGGAGCGTCTGTCAGTGCGCAGAGACCAGGCAGGGAGCGTCTGTCAGTGCGCAGAGACCAGGCAGGGAGCGTCTGTCAGTGCGCAGAGACCAGGCAGGGAGCGTCTGTCAGTGCGCACAGAGACCAGGCAGGGAGCGTCTGTCAGTGCGCACAGAGACCAGGCGGGGAGCGTCTGTCAGTGTGTGTGCGCGTCTGTCAGTGCGCACAGAGACCAGGCAGGGAGCGTCAGTCAGTGTGTGTGCGCGTCTGTCAGTGCGCACAGAGACCAGGCGGGGAGCGTCTGTCAGTGTGTGTGCGCGTCTGTCAGTGCGCACAGAGACCAGGCAGGGAGCGTCTGTCAGTGCGCACAGAGACCAGGCAGGGAGCGTCTGTCAGTGCGCACAGAGACCAGGCGGGGAGCGTCTGTCAGTGTGTGTGCGCGTCTGTCAGTGCGCACAGAGACCAGGCAGGGAGCGTCTGTCAGTGCGCACAGAGACCAGGCGGGGAGCGTCTGTCAGTGCGCACAGAGACCAGGCGGGGAGCGTCTTTCAGTGCGCACAGAGACCAGGCGGGGAGCGTCTGTCAGTGCGCACAGAGACCAGGCGGGGAGCGTCTGTCAGTGCGCACAGAGACCAGGCGGGGAGCGTCTGTCAGTGCGCACAGAGACCAGGCGGGGAGCGTCTGTCAGTGTGTGTGCGCGTCTGTCAGTGCGCACAGAGACCAGGCAGGGAGCGTCAGTCAGTGTGTGTGTGCGCGTCTGTCAGTGTGTGTGTGTGCGCGTCTGTCAGTGCGCACAGAGACCAGGCAGGGAGCGTCTGTCAGTGTGTGTGCGCGTCTGTCAGTGCGCACAGAGACCAGGCAGGGAGCGTCTGTCAGTGTGTGTGCGCGTCTGTCAGTGCGCACAGAGACCAGGCAGGGAGCGTCTGTCAGTGTGTGTGCGCGTCTGTCAGTGCGCACAGAGACCAGGCAGGGAGCGTCAGTCAGTGTGTGTGCGCGTCTGTCAGTGCGCACAGAGACCAGGCAGGGAGCGTCTGTCAGTGTGTGTGCGCGTCTGTCAGTGCGCACAGAGACCAGGCGGGGAGCGTCTGTCAGTGTGTGTGCGCGTCTGTCAGTGTGTGTATGCGCGTCTGTCAGTGTGTGTGTGCGCGTCTGTCAGTGTGTGTGCGCGTCTGACAGTGCGCAGAGACCAGGCAGGGAGCGTCTGTCAGTGTGTGTGCGCGTCTGTCAGTGCGCACAGAGACCAGGCAGGGAGCGTCTGTCAGTGTGTGTGCGCGTCTGTCAGTGCGCAGAGACCAGGCAGGGAGCGTCTGTCAGTGTGTGTGCGCGTCTGTCAGTGCGCACAGAGACCAGGCAGGGAGCGTCTGTCAGTGTGTGTGCGCGTCTGTCAGTGCGCACAGAGACCAGGCAGGGAGCGTCTGTCAGTGTGTGTGCGCGTCTGTCAGTGCGCACAGAGACCAGGCAGGGAGCGTCAGTCAGTGTGTGTGTGCGCGTCTGTCAGTGTGTGTGCGCGTCTGTCAGTGTGTGTGCGCGTCTGTCAGTACGCACAGAGACCAGGCGGGGAGCGTCTGTCAGTGTGTGTGTGCGCGTCTGTCAGTGCGCAGAGAGACCAGGCAGGGAGCGTCTGTCAGTGTGTGTGCGCGTCAGTCAGTGTGTGTGTGCGCGTCTGTCAGTGTGTGTGCGCGTCTGTCAGTGTGTGTGCGCGTCTGTCAGTGCGCACAGAGACCAGGCGGGGAGCGTCTGTCAGTGTGTGTGTGCGCGTCTGTCAGTGCGCAGAGAGACCAGGCAGGGAGCGTCTGTCAGTGTGTGTGCGCGTCTGTCAGTGCGCACAGAGACCAGGCAGGGAGCGTCTGTCAGTGTGTGTGCGCGTCAGTCAGTGTGTGTGTGCGCGTCTGTCAGTGTGTGTGCGCGTCTGTCAGTGTGTGTGCGCGTCTGTCAGTGTGTGTGCGCGTCTGTCAGTGTGTGTGTGCGCGTCTGTCAGTGTGTGTGCGCGTCTGTCAGTGCGCAGAGACCAGGCAGGGAGCGTCAGTCACTGTGTGTGTGCGCGTCTGTCAGTGCGCAGAGACCAGACAGGGAGCGTCTGTCAGTGTGTGTGCGCGTCTGTCAGTGCGCAGAGACCAGGCAGGGAGCGTCAGTCACTGTGTGTGTGCGCGTCTGTCAGTGCGCAGAGACCAGGCAGGGAGCGTCTGTCAGTGTGTGTGTGCGCGTCTGTCAGTGTGTGTGTGCGCGTCAGTCAGTGTGTGTGCGCGTCTGTCAGTGTGTGTGTGCGCGTCTGTCAGTGTGTGTGCGCGTCTGTCAGTGCGCAGAGACCAGGCAGGGAGCGTCAGTCACTGTGTGTGTGCGCGTCTGTCAGTGCGCAGAGACCAGGCAGGGAGCGTCTGTCAGTGTGTGTGCGCGTCTGTCAGTGCGCACAGAGACCAGGCGGGGAGCGTCTGTCAGTGTGTGTGTGTGCGTCTGTCAGTGTGTGTGTGCGCGTCAGTCAGTGTGTGTGCGCGTCTGTCAGTGTGTGTGTGCGCGTCTGTCAGTGTGTGTGCGCGTCTGTCAGTGCGCAGAGACCAGGCAGGGAGCGTCAGTCACTGTGTGTGTGCGCGTCTGTCAGTGCGCAGAGACCAGGCAGGGAGCGTCTGTCAGTGTGTGTGCGCGTCTGTCAGTGTGTGTGTGCGCGTCTGTCAGTGTGTGTGTGCGCGTCTGTCAGTGTGTGTGCGCGTCTGTCAGTGTGTGTGTGCGCGTCTGTCAGTGTGTGTGCGCGTCTGTCAGTGCGCAGAGACCAGGCAGGGAGCGTCAGTCACTGTGTGTGTGCGCGTCTGTCAGTGCGCAGAGACCAGGCAGGGAGCGTCTGTCAGTGTGTGTGCGCGTCTGTCAGTGCGCAGAGACCAGGCAGGGAGCGTCAGTCACTGTGTGTGTGCGCGTCTGACAGTGCGCAGAGACCAGGCAGGGAGCGTCTGTCAGTGTGTGTGCGTCTGTCAGTGCGTACAGAGACCAGGCGGGGAGCGTCTGTCAGTGTGTGTGTGTGCGTCTGTCAGTGTGTGTGTGCGCGTCAGTCAGTGTGTGTGCGCGTCTGTCAGTGTGTGTGTGCGCGTCTGTCAGTGTGTGTGCGCGTCTGTCAGTGCGCAGAGACCAGGAAGGGAGCGTCAGTCACTGTGTGTGTGCGCGTCTGTCAGTGCGCAGAGACCAGGCAGGGAGCGTCAGTCAGTGTGTGTGCGCGTCTGTCAGTGCGCAGAGAGACCAGGCAGGGAGCGTCAGTCAGTGCGTGTGCGCGTCAGTCAGTGTGTGTGTGCGCGTCTGTCAGTGCGCACAGAGACCAGGCAGGGAGCGTCTGTCAGTGTGTGTGTGCGCGTCTGTCAGTGTGTGTGCGCGTCTGTCAGTGCGCACAGAGACCAGGCAGGGAGCGTCTGTCAGTGTGTGTGCGCGTCTGTCAGTGCGCACAGAGACCAGGCAGGGAGCGTCAGTCAGTGTGTGTGTGCGCGTCTGTCAGTGCGCACAGAGACCAGGCAGGGAGCGTCATTCAGTGCGTGTGCGCGTCAGTCAGTGTGTGTGTGCGCGTCTGTCAGTGTGTGTGCGCGTCAGTCAGTGTGTGTGCGCGTCAGTCAGTGTGTGTGCGCGTCTGTCAGTGTGTGTGCGCGTCTGTCAGTGCGCAGAGACCAGGCAGGGAGCGTCTGTCAGTGTGTGTGCGCGTCTGTCAGTGCGCACAGAGACCAGGCAGGGAGCGTCTGTCAGTGCGCAGAGACCAGGCAGGGAGCGTCTGTCAGTGCGCAGAGACCAGGCAGGGAGCGTCTGTCAGTGCGCAGAGACCAGGCAGGGAGCGTCTGTCAGTGCGCACAGAGACCAGGCAGGGAGCGTCTGTCAGTGCGCACAGAGACCAGGCGGGGAGCGTCTGTCAGTGTGTGTGCGCGTCTGTCAGTGCGCACAGAGACCAGGCAGGGAGCGTCAGTCAGTGTGTGTGCGCGTCTGTCAGTGCGCACAGAGACCAGGCGGGGAGCGTCTGTCAGTGTGTGTGCGCGTCTGTCAGTGCGCACAGAGACCAGGCAGGGAGCGTCTGTCAGTGCGCACAGAGACCAGGCAGGGAGCGTCTGTCAGTGCGCACAGAGACCAGGCGGGGAGCGTCTGTCAGTGTGTGTGCGCGTCTGTCAGTGCGCACAGAGACCAGGCAGGGAGCGTCTGTCAGTGCGCACAGAGACCAGGCGGGGAGCGTCTGTCAGTGCGCACAGAGACCAGGCGGGGAGCGTCTTTCAGTGCGCACAGAGACCAGGCGGGGAGCGTCTGTCAGTGCGCACAGAGACCAGGCGGGGAGCGTCTGTCAGTGCGCACAGAGACCAGGCGGGGAGCGTCTGTCAGTGCGCACAGAGACCAGGCGGGGAGCGTCTGTCAGTGCGCACAGAGACCAGGCGGGGAGCGTCTGTCAGTGCGCACAGAGACCAGGCGGGGAGCGTCTGTCAGTGCGCACAGAGACCAGGCAGGGAGCGTCTGTCAGTGTGTGTGCGCGTCTGTCAGTGCGCACAGAGACCAGGCAGGGAGCGTCAGTCAGTGTGTGTGTGCGCGTCTGTCAGTGCGCACAGAGACCAGGCAGGGAGCGTCATTCAGTGCGTGTGCGCGTCAGTCAGTGTGTGTGTGCGCGTCTGTCAGTGTGTGTGCGCGTCAGTCAGTGTGTGTGCGCGTCAGTCAGTGTGTGTGCGCGTCTGTCAGTGTGTGTGCGCGTCTGTCAGTGCGCAGAGACCAGGCAGGGAGCGTCTGTCAGTGTGTGTGCGCGTCTGTCAGTGCGCACAGAGACCAGGCAGGGAGCGTCTGTCAGTGCGCAGAGACCAGGCAGGGAGCGTCTGTCAGTGCGCAGAGACCAGGCAGGGAGCGTCTGTCAGTGCGCAGAGACCAGGCAGGGAGCGTCTGTCAGTGCGCACAGAGACCAGGCAGGGAGCGTCTGTCAGTGCGCACAGAGACCAGGCGGGGAGCGTCTGTCAGTGTGTGTGCGCGTCTGTCAGTGCGCACAGAGACCAGGCAGGGAGCGTCAGTCAGTGTGTGTGCGCGTCTGTCAGTGCGCACAGAGACCAGGCGGGAGCGTCTGTCAGTGTGTGTGCGCGTCTGTCAGTGCGCACAGAGACCAGGCAGGGAGCGTCTGTCAGTGCGCACAGAGACCAGGCAGGGAGCGTCTGTCAGTGCGCACAGAGACCAGGCGGGGAGCGTCTGTCAGTGTGTGTGCGCGTCTGTCAGTGCGCACAGAGACCAGGCGGGGAGCGTCTGTCAGTGCGCACAGAGACCAGGCGGGGAGCGTCTGTCAGTGCGCACAGAGACCAGGCGGGGAGCGTCTTTCAGTGCGCACAGAGACCAGGCGGGGAGCGTCTGTCAGTGCGCACAGAGACCAGGCGGGGAGCGTCTGTCAGTGCGCACAGAGACCAGGCGGGGAGCGTCTGTCAGTGCGCACAGAGACCAGGCGGGGAGCGTCTGTCAGTGCGCACAGAGACCAGGCGGGGAGCGTCTGTCAGTGCGCACAGAGACCAGGCGGGGAGCGTCTGTCAGTGCGCACAGAGACCAGGCGGGGAGCGTCTGTCAGTGCGCACAGAGACCAGGCGGGGAGCGTCTGTCAGTGCGCACAGAGACCAGGCGGGGAGCGTCTGTCAGTGCGCACAGAGACCAGGCGGGGAGCGTCTGTCAGTGCGCACAGAGACCAGGCGGGGAGCGTCTGTCAGTGCGCACAGAGACCAGGCGGGGAGCGTCTGTCAGTGCGCACAGAGACCAGGCGGGGAGCGTCTGTCAGTGCGCACAGAGACCAGGCGGGGAGCGTCTGTCAGTGCGCACAGAGACCAGGCGGGGAGCGTCTGTCAGTGTGTGTGCGCGTCTGTCAGTGCGCACAGAGACCAGGCAGGGAGCGTCAGTCAGTGTGTGTGTGCGCGTCTGTCAGTGTGTGTGTGTGCGCGTCTGTCAGTGCGCACAGAGACCAGGCAGGGAGCGTCTGTCAGTGTGTGTGCGCGTCTGTCAGTGCGCACAGAGACCAGGCAGGGAGCGTCTGTCAGTGTGTGTGCGCGTCTGTCAGTGCGCACAGAGACCAGGCAGGGAGCGTCTGTCAGTGTGTGTGCGCGTCTGTCAGTGCGCACAGAGACCAGGCAGGGAGCGTCAGTCAGTGTGTGTGCGCGTCTGTCAGTGCGCACAGAGACCAGGCAGGGAGCGTCTGTCAGTGTGTGTGCGCGTCTGTCAGTGCGCACAGAGACCAGGCGGGGAGCGTCTGTCAGTGTGTGTGCGCGTCTGTCAGTGTGTGTATGCGCGTCTGTCAGTGTGTGTGTGCGCGTCTGTCAGTGTGTGTGCGCGTCTGACAGTGCGCAGAGACCAGGCAGGGAGCGTCTGTCAGTGTGTGTGCGCGTCTGTCAGTGCGCACAGAGACCAGGCAGGGAGCGTCTGTCAGTGTGTGTGCGCGTCTGTCAGTGCGCAGAGACCAGGCAGGGAGCGTCTGTCAGTGTGTGTGCGCGTCTGTCAGTGCGCACAGAGACCAGGCAGGGAGCGTCTGTCAGTGTGTGTGCGCGTCTGTCAGTGCGCACAGAGACCAGGCAGGGAGCGTCTGTCAGTGTGTGTGCGCGTCTGTCAGTGCGCACAGAGACCAGGCAGGGAGCGTCAGTCAGTGTGTGTGTGCGCGTCTGTCAGTGTGTGTGCGCGTCTGTCAGTGTGTGTGCGCGTCTGTCAGTGCGCACAGAGACCAGGCGGGGAGCGTCTGTCAGTGTGTGTGTGCGCGTCTGTCAGTGCGCAGAGAGACCAGGCAGGGAGCGTCTGTCAGTGTGTGTGCGCGTCAGTCAGTGTGTGTGTGCGCGTCTGTCAGTGTGTGTGCGCGTCTGTCAGTGTGTGTGCGCGTCTGTCAGTGCGCACAGAGACCAGGCGGGGAGCGTCTGTCAGTGTGTGTGTGCGCGTCTGTCAGTGCGCAGAGAGACCAGGCAGGGAGCGTCTGTCAGTGTGTGTGCGCGTCTGTCAGTGCGCACAGAGACCAGGCAGGGAGCGTCTGTCAGTGTGTGTGCGCGTCAGTCAGTGTGTGTGTGCGCGTCTGTCAGTGTGTGTGCGCGTCTGTCAGTGTGTGTGCGCGTCTGTCAGTGTGTGTGCGCGTCTGTCAGTGTGTGTGTGCGCGTCTGTCAGTGTGTGTGCGCGTCTGTCAGTGCGCAGAGACCAGGCAGGGAGCGTCAGTCACTGTGTGTGTGCGCGTCTGTCAGTGCGCAGAGACCAGACAGGGAGCGTCTGTCAGTGTGTGTGCGCGTCTGTCAGTGCGCAGAGACCAGGCAGGGAGCGTCAGTCACTGTGTGTGTGCGCGTCTGTCAGTGCGCAGAGACCAGGCAGGGAGCGTCTGTCAGTGTGTGTGTGCGCGTCTGTCAGTGTGTGTGTGCGCGTCAGTCAGTGTGTGTGCGCGTCTGTCAGTGTGTGTGTGCGCGTCTGTCAGTGTGTGTGCGCGTCTGTCAGTGCGCAGAGACCAGGCAGGGAGCGTCAGTCACTGTGTGTGTGCGCGTCTGTCAGTGCGCAGAGACCAGGCAGGGAGCGTCTGTCAGTGTGTGTGCGCGTCTGTCAGTGCGCACAGAGACCAGGCGGGGAGCGTCTGTCAGTGTGTGTGTGTGCGTCTGTCAGTGTGTGTGTGCGCGTCAGTCAGTGTGTGTGCGCGTCTGTCAGTGTGTGTGTGCGCGTCTGTCAGTGTGTGTGCGCGTCTGTCAGTGCGCAGAGACCAGGCAGGGAGCGTCAGTCACTGTGTGTGTGCGCGTCTGTCAGTGCGCAGAGACCAGGCAGGGAGCGTCTGTCAGTGTGTGTGCGCGTCTGTCAGTGTGTGTGTGCGCGTCTGTCAGTGTGTGTGTGCGCGTCTGTCAGTGTGTGTGCGCGTCTGTCAGTGTGTGTGTGCGCGTCTGTCAGTGTGTGTGCGCGTCTGTCAGTGCGCAGAGACCAGGCAGGGAGCGTCAGTCACTGTGTGTGTGCGCGTCTGTCAGTGCGCAGAGACCAGGCAGGGAGCGTCTGTCAGTGTGTGTGCGCGTCTGTCAGTGCGCAGAGACCAGGCAGGGAGCGTCAGTCACTGTGTGTGTGCGCGTCTGACAGTGCGCAGAGACCAGGCAGGGAGCGTCTGTCAGTGTGTGTGCGTCTGTCAGTGCGTACAGAGACCAGGCGGGGAGCGTCTGTCAGTGTGTGTGTGTGCGTCTGTCAGTGTGTGTGTGCGCGTCAGTCAGTGTGTGTGCGCGTCTGTCAGTGTGTGTGTGCGCGTCTGTCAGTGTGTGTGCGCGTCTGTCAGTGCGCAGAGACCAGGAAGGGAGCGTCAGTCACTGTGTGTGTGCGCGTCTGTCAGTGCGCAGAGACCAGGCAGGGAGCGTCAGTCAGTGTGTGTGCGCGTCTGTCAGTGCGCAGAGAGACCAGGCAGGGAGCGTCAGTCAGTGCGTGTGCGCGTCAGTCAGTGTGTGTGTGCGCGTCTGTCAGTGCGCACAGAGACCAGGCAGGGAGCGTCTGTCAGTGTGTGTGTGCGCGTCTGTCAGTGTGTGTGCGCGTCTGTCAGTGCGCACAGAGACCAGGCAGGGAGCGTCTGTCAGTGTGTGTGCGCGTCTGTCAGTGCGCACAGAGACCAGGCAGGGAGCGTCATTCAGTGCGTGTGCGCGTCAGTCAGTGTGTGTGTGCGCGTCTGTCAGTGTGTGTGCGCGTCAGTCAGTGTGTGTGCGCGTCAGTCAGTGTGTGTGCGCGTCTGTCAGTGTGTGTGCGCGTCTGTCAGTGCGCAGAGACCAGGCAGGGAGCGTCTGTCAGTGTGTGTGCGCGTCTGTCAGTGCGCACAGAGACCAGGCAGGGAGCGTCTGTCAGTGCGCAGAGACCAGGCAGGGAGCGTCTGTCAGTGCGCAGAGACCAGGCAGGGAGCGTCTGTCAGTGCGCAGAGACCAGGCAGGGAGCGTCTGTCAGTGCGCACAGAGACCAGGCAGGGAGCGTCTGTCAGTGCGCACAGAGACCAGGCGGGGAGCGTCTGTCAGTGTGTGTGCGCGTCTGTCAGTGCGCACAGAGACCAGGCAGGGAGCGTCAGTCAGTGTGTGTGCGCGTCTGTCAGTGCGCACAGAGACCAGGCGGGGAGCGTCTGTCAGTGTGTGTGCGCGTCTGTCAGTGCGCACAGAGACCAGGCAGGGAGCGTCTGTCAGTGCGCACAGAGACCAGGCAGGGAGCGTCTGTCAGTGCGCACAGAGACCAGGCGGGGAGCGTCTGTCAGTGTGTGTGCGCGTCTGTCAGTGCGCACAGAGACCAGGCAGGGAGCGTCTGTCAGTGCGCACAGAGACCAGGCGGGGAGCGTCTGTCAGTGCGCACAGAGACCAGGCGGGGAGCGTCTTTCAGTGCGCACAGAGACCAGGCGGGGAGCGTCTGTCAGTGCGCACAGAGACCAGGCGGGGAGCGTCTGTCAGTGCGCACAGAGACCAGGCGGGGAGCGTCTGTCAGTGCGCACAGAGACCAGGCGGGGAGCGTCTGTCAGTGCGCACAGAGACCAGGCGGGGAGCGTCTGTCAGTGCGCACAGAGACCAGGCGGGGAGCGTCTGTCAGTGCGCACAGAGACCAGGCAGGGAGCGTCTGTCAGTGTGTGTGCGCGTCTGTCAGTGCGCACAGAGACCAGGCAGGGAGCGTCAGTCAGTGTGTGTGTGCGCGTCTGTCAGTGCGCACAGAGACCAGGCAGGGAGCGTCATTCAGTGCGTGTGCGCGTCAGTCAGTGTGTGTGTGCGCGTCTGTCAGTGTGTGTGCGCGTCAGTCAGTGTGTGTGCGCGTCAGTCAGTGTGTGTGCGCGTCTGTCAGTGTGTGTGCGCGTCTGTCAGTGCGCAGAGACCAGGCAGGGAGCGTCTGTCAGTGTGTGTGCGCGTCTGTCAGTGCGCACAGAGACCAGGCAGGGAGCGTCTGTCAGTGCGCAGAGACCAGGCAGGGAGCGTCTGTCAGTGCGCAGAGACCAGGCAGGGAGCGTCTGTCAGTGCGCAGAGACCAGGCAGGGAGCGTCTGTCAGTGCGCACAGAGACCAGGCAGGGAGCGTCTGTCAGTGCGCACAGAGACCAGGCGGGGAGCGTCTGTCAGTGTGTGTGCGCGTCTGTCAGTGCGCACAGAGACCAGGCAGGGAGCGTCAGTCAGTGTGTGTGCGCGTCTGTCAGTGCGCACAGAGACCAGGCGGGGAGCGTCTGTCAGTGTGTGTGCGCGTCTGTCAGTGCGCACAGAGACCAGGCAGGGAGCGTCTGTCAGTGCGCACAGAGACCAGGCAGGGAGCGTCTGTCAGTGCGCACAGAGACCAGGCGGGGAGCGTCTGTCAGTGTGTGTGCGCGTCTGTCAGTGCGCACAGAGACCAGGCAGGGAGCGTCTGTCAGTGTGTGTGCGCGTCTGTCAGTGCGCACAGAGACCAGGCAGGGAGCGTCTGTCAGTGTGTGTGCGCGTCAGTCAGTGTGTGTGTGCGCGTCTGTCAGTGTGTGTGCGCGTCTGTCAGTGTGTGTGCGCGTCTGTCAGTGTGTGTGCGCGTCTGTCAGTGTGTGTGTGCGCGTCTGTCAGTGTGTGTGCGCGTCTGTCAGTGCGCAGAGACCAGGCAGGGAGCGTCAGTCACTGTGTGTGTGCGCGTCTGTCAGTGCGCAGAGACCAGACAGGGAGCGTCTGTCAGTGTGTGTGCGCGTCTGTCAGTGCGCAGAGACCAGGCAGGGAGCGTCAGTCACTGTGTGTGTGCGCGTCTGTCAGTGCGCAGAGACCAGGCAGGGAGCGTCTGTCAGTGTGTGTGTGCGCGTCTGTCAGTGTGTGTGTGCGCGTCAGTCAGTGTGTGTGCGCGTCTGTCAGTGTGTGTGTGCGCGTCTGTCAGTGTGTGTGCGCGTCTGTCAGTGCGCAGAGACCAGGCAGGGAGCGTCAGTCACTGTGTGTGTGCGCGTCTGTCAGTGCGCAGAGACCAGGCAGGGAGCGTCTGTCAGTGTGTGTGCGCGTCTGTCAGTGCGCACAGAGACCAGGCGGGGAGCGTCTGTCAGTGTGTGTGTGTGCGTCTGTCAGTGTGTGTGTGCGCGTCAGTCAGTGTGTGTGCGCGTCTGTCAGTGTGTGTGTGCGCGTCTGTCAGTGTGTGTGCGCGTCTGTCAGTGCGCAGAGACCAGGCAGGGAGCGTCAGTCACTGTGTGTGTGCGCGTCTGTCAGTGCGCAGAGACCAGGCAGGGAGCGTCTGTCAGTGTGTGTGCGCGTCTGTCAGTGTGTGTGTGCGCGTCTGTCAGTGTGTGTGTGCGCGTCTGTCAGTGTGTGTGCGCGTCTGTCAGTGTGTGTGTGCGCGTCTGTCAGTGTGTGTGCGCGTCTGTCAGTGCGCAGAGACCAGGCAGGGAGCGTCAGTCACTGTGTGTGTGCGCGTCTGTCAGTGCGCAGAGACCAGGCAGGGAGCGTCTGTCAGTGTGTGTGCGCGTCTGTCAGTGCGCAGAGACCAGGCAGGGAGCGTCAGTCACTGTGTGTGTGCGCGTCTGACAGTGCGCAGAGACCAGGCAGGGAGCGTCTGTCAGTGTGTGTGCGTCTGTCAGTGCGTACAGAGACCAGGCGGGGAGCGTCTGTCAGTGTGTGTGTGTGCGTCTGTCAGTGTGTGTGTGCGCGTCAGTCAGTGTGTGTGCGCGTCTGTCAGTGTGTGTGTGCGCGTCTGTCAGTGTGTGTGCGCGTCTGTCAGTGCGCAGAGACCAGGAAGGGAGCGTCAGTCACTGTGTGTGTGCGCGTCTGTCAGTGCGCAGAGACCAGGCAGGGAGCGTCAGTCAGTGTGTGTGCGCGTCTGTCAGTGCGCAGAGAGACCAGGCAGGGAGCGTCAGTCAGTGCGTGTGCGCGTCAGTCAGTGTGTGTGTGCGCGTCTGTCAGTGCGCACAGAGACCAGGCAGGGAGCGTCTGTCAGTGTGTGTGTGCGCGTCTGTCAGTGTGTGTGCGCGTCTGTCAGTGCGCACAGAGACCAGGCAGGGAGCGTCTGTCAGTGTGTGTGCGCGTCTGTCAGTGCGCACAGAGACCAGGCAGGGAGCGTCAGTCAGTGTGTGTGTGCGCGTCTGTCAGTGCGCACAGAGACCAGGCAGGGAGCGTCATTCAGTGCGTGTGCGCGTCAGTCAGTGTGTGTGTGCGCGTCTGTCAGTGTGTGTGCGCGTCAGTCAGTGTGTGTGCGCGTCAGTCAGTGTGTGTGCGCGTCTGTCAGTGTGTGTGCGCGTCTGTCAGTGCGCAGAGACCAGGCAGGGAGCGTCTGTCAGTGTGTGTGCGCGTCTGTCAGTGCGCACAGAGACCAGGCAGGGAGCGTCTGTCAGTGCGCAGAGACCAGGCAGGGAGCGTCTGTCAGTGCGCAGAGACCAGGCAGGGAGCGTCTGTCAGTGCGCAGAGACCAGGCAGGGAGCGTCTGTCAGTGCGCACAGAGACCAGGCAGGGAGCGTCTGTCAGTGCGCACAGAGACCAGGCGGGGAGCGTCTGTCAGTGTGTGTGTGCGCGTCTGTCAGTGCGCAGAGAGACCAGGCAGGGAGCGTCTGTCAGTGTGTGTGCGCGTCAGTCAGTGTGTGTGTGCGCGTCTGTCAGTGTGTGTGCGCGTCTGTCAGTGTGTGTGCGCGTCTGTCAGTGTGTGTGCGCGTCTGTCAGTGCGCACAGAGACCAGGCGGGGAGCGTCTGTCAGTGTGTGTGTGCGCGTCTGTCAGTGCGCAGAGAGACCAGGCAGGGAGCGTCTGTCAGTGTGTGTGCGCGTCTGTCAGTGCGCACAGAGACCAGGCAGGGAGCGTCTGTCAGTGTGTGTGCGCGTCAGTCAGTGTGTGTGTGCGCGTCTGTCAGTGTGTGTGCGCGTCTGTCAGTGTGTGTGCGCGTCTGTCAGTGTGTGTGCGCGTCTGTCAGTGTGTGTGTGCGCGTCTGTCAGTGTGTGTGCGCGTCTGTCAGTGCGCAGAGACCAGGCAGGGAGCGTCAGTCACTGTGTGTGTGCGCGTCTGTCAGTGCGCAGAGACCAGACAGGGAGCGTCTGTCAGTGTGTGTGCGCGTCTGTCAGTGCGCAGAGACCAGGCAGGGAGCGTCAGTCACTGTGTGTGTGCGCGTCTGTCAGTGCGCAGAGACCAGGCAGGGAGCGTCTGTCAGTGTGTGTGTGCGCGTCTGTCAGTGTGTGTGTGCGCGTCAGTCAGTGTGTGTGCGCGTCTGTCAGTGTGTGTGTGCGCGTCTGTCAGTGTGTGTGCGCGTCTGTCAGTGCGCAGAGACCAGGCAGGGAGCGTCAGTCACTGTGTGTGTGCGCGTCTGTCAGTGCGCAGAGACCAGGCAGGGAGCGTCTGTCAGTGTGTGTGCGCGTCTGTCAGTGCGCACAGAGACCAGGCGGGGAGCGTCTGTCAGTGTGTGTGTGTGCGTCTGTCAGTGTGTGTGTGCGCGTCAGTCAGTGTGTGTGCGCGTCTGTCAGTGTGTGTGTGCGCGTCTGTCAGTGTGTGTGCGCGTCTGTCAGTGCGCAGAGACCAGGCAGGGAGCGTCAGTCACTGTGTGTGTGCGCGTCTGTCAGTGCGCAGAGACCAGGCAGGGAGCGTCTGTCAGTGTGTGTGCGCGTCTGTCAGTGTGTGTGTGCGCGTCTGTCAGTGTGTGTGTGCGCGTCTGTCAGTGTGTGTGCGCGTCTGTCAGTGTGTGTGTGCGCGTCTGTCAGTGTGTGTGCGCGTCTGTCAGTGCGCAGAGACCAGGCAGGGAGCGTCAGTCACTGTGTGTGTGCGCGTCTGTCAGTGCGCAGAGACCAGGCAGGGAGCGTCTGTCAGTGTGTGTGCGCGTCTGTCAGTGCGCAGAGACCAGGCAGGGAGCGTCAGTCACTGTGTGTGTGCGCGTCTGACAGTGCGCAGAGACCAGGCAGGGAGCGTCTGTCAGTGTGTGTGCGTCTGTCAGTGCGTACAGAGACCAGGCGGGGAGCGTCTGTCAGTGTGTGTGTGTGCGTCTGTCAGTGTGTGTGTGCGCGTCAGTCAGTGTGTGTGCGCGTCTGTCAGTGTGTGTGTGCGCGTCTGTCAGTGTGTGTGCGCGTCTGTCAGTGCGCAGAGACCAGGAAGGGAGCGTCAGTCACTGTGTGTGTGCGCGTCTGTCAGTGCGCAGAGACCAGGCAGGGAGCGTCAGTCAGTGTGTGTGCGCGTCTGTCAGTGCGCAGAGAGACCAGGCAGGGAGCGTCAGTCAGTGCGTGTGCGCGTCAGTCAGTGTGTGTGTGCGCGTCTGTCAGTGCGCACAGAGACCAGGCAGGGAGCGTCTGTCAGTGTGTGTGTGCGCGTCTGTCAGTGTGTGTGCGCGTCTGTCAGTGCGCACAGAGACCAGGCAGGGAGCGTCTGTCAGTGTGTGTGCGCGTCTGTCAGTGCGCACAGAGACCAGGCAGGGAGCGTCAGTCAGTGTGTGTGTGCGCGTCTGTCAGTGCGCACAGAGACCAGGCAGGGAGCGTCATTCAGTGCGTGTGCGCGTCAGTCAGTGTGTGTGTGCGCGTCTGTCAGTGTGTGTGCGCGTCAGTCAGTGTGTGTGCGCGTCAGTCAGTGTGTGTGCGCGTCTGTCAGTGTGTGTGCGCGTCTGTCAGTGCGCAGAGACCAGGCAGGGAGCGTCTGTCAGTGTGTGTGCGCGTCTGTCAGTGCGCACAGAGACCAGGCAGGGAGCGTCTGTCAGTGCGCAGAGACCAGGCAGGGAGCGTCTGTCAGTGCGCAGAGACCAGGCAGGGAGCGTCTGTCAGTGCGCAGAGACCAGGCAGGGAGCGTCTGTCAGTGCGCACAGAGACCAGGCAGGGAGCGTCTGTCAGTGCGCACAGAGACCAGGCGGGGAGCGTCTGTCAGTGTGTGTGCGCGTCTGTCAGTGCGCACAGAGACCAGGCAGGGAGCGTCAGTCAGTGTGTGTGCGCGTCTGTCAGTGCGCACAGAGACCAGGCGGGGAGCGTCTGTCAGTGTGTGTGCGCGTCTGTCAGTGCGCACAGAGACCAGGCAGGGAGCGTCTGTCAGTGCGCACAGAGACCAGGCAGGGAGCGTCTGTCAGTGCGCACAGAGACCAGGCGGGGAGCGTCTGTCAGTGTGTGTGCGCGTCTGTCAGTGCGCACAGAGACCAGGCAGGGAGCGTCTGTCAGTGCGCACAGAGACCAGGCGGGGAGCGTCTGTCAGTGCGCACAGAGACCAGGCGGGGAGCGTCTTTCAGTGCGCACAGAGACCAGGCGGGGAGCGTCTGTCAGTGCGCACAGAGACCAGGCGGGGAGCGTCTGTCAGTGCGCACAGAGACCAGGCGGGGAGCGTCTGTCAGTGCGCACAGAGACCAGGCGGGGAGCGTCTGTCAGTGCGCACAGAGACCAGGCGGGGAGCGTCTGTCAGTGCGCACAGAGACCAGGCGGGGAGCGTCTGTCAGTGCGCACAGAGACCAGGCAGGGAGCGTCTGTCAGTGTGTGTGCGCGTCTGTCAGTGCGCACAGAGACCAGGCAGGGAGCGTCAGTCAGTGTGTGTGTGCGCGTCTGTCAGTGCGCACAGAGACCAGGCAGGGAGCGTCATTCAGTGCGTGTGCGCGTCAGTCAGTGTGTGTGTGCGCGTCTGTCAGTGTGTGTGCGCGTCAGTCAGTGTGTGTGCGCGTCAGTCAGTGTGTGTGCGCGTCTGTCAGTGTGTGTGCGCGTCTGTCAGTGCGCAGAGACCAGGCAGGGAGCGTCTGTCAGTGTGTGTGCGCGTCTGTCAGTGCGCACAGAGACCAGGCAGGGAGCGTCTGTCAGTGCGCAGAGACCAGGCAGGGAGCGTCTGTCAGTGCGCAGAGACCAGGCAGGGAGCGTCTGTCAGTGCGCAGAGACCAGGCAGGGAGCGTCTGTCAGTGCGCACAGAGACCAGGCAGGGAGCGTCTGTCAGTGCGCACAGAGACCAGGCGGGGAGCGTCTGTCAGTGTGTGTGCGCGTCTGTCAGTGCGCACAGAGACCAGGCAGGGAGCGTCAGTCAGTGTGTGTGCGCGTCTGTCAGTGCGCACAGAGACCAGGCGGGGAGCGTCTGTCAGTGTGTGTGCGCGTCTGTCAGTGCGCACAGAGACCAGGCAGGGAGCGTCTGTCAGTGCGCACAGAGACCAGGCAGGGAGCGTCTGTCAGTGCGCACAGAGACCAGGCGGGGAGCGTCTGTCAGTGTGTGTGCGCGTCTGTCAGTGCGCACAGAGACCAGGCAGGGAGCGTCTGTCAGTGCGCACAGAGACCAGGCGGGGAGCGTCTGTCAGTGCGCACAGAGACCAGGCGGGGAGCGTCTTTCAGTGCGCACAGAGACCAGGCGGGGAGCGTCTGTCAGTGCGCACAGAGACCAGGCGGGGAGCGTCTGTCAGTGCGCACAGAGACCAGGCGGGGAGCGTCTGTCAGTGCGCACAGAGACCAGGCGGGGAGCGTCTGTCAGTGCGCACAGAGACCAGGCGGGGAGCGTCTGTCAGTGCGCACAGAGACCAGGCGGGGAGCGTCTGTCAGTGCGCACAGAGACCAGGCGGGGAGCGTCTGTCAGTGCGCACAGAGACCAGGCGGGGAGCGTCTGTCAGTGCGCACAGAGACCAGGCGGGGAGCGTCTGTCAGTGCGCACAGAGACCAGGCGGGGAGCGTCTGTCAGTGCGCACAGAGACCAGGCGGGGAGCGTCTGTCAGTGCGCACAGAGACCAGGCGGGGAGCGTCTGTCAGTGCGCACAGAGACCAGGCGGGGAGCGTCTGTCAGTGCGCACAGAGACCAGGCGGGGAGCGTCTGTCAGTCCGCACAGAGACCAGGCAGGGAGCGTCTGTCAGTGCGCACAGAGACCAGGCGGGGAGCGTCTGTCAGTGTGTGTGTGCGCGTCTGTCAGTGTGTGTGTGTGCGCGTCTGTCAGTGTGTGTGCGCGTCTGTCAGTGTGTGTGTGCGCGTCTGTCAGTGTGTGTGCGCATCTGTCAGTGCGCAGAGACCAGGCAGGGAGCGTCAGTCACTGTGTGTGTGCGCGTCTGTCAGTGCGCACAGAGACCAGGCAGGGAGCGTCAGTCAGTGTGTGTGCGCGTCTGTCAGTGCGCACAGAGACCAGGCAGGGAGCGTCAGTCAGTGTGTGTGTGCGCGTCTGTCAGTGCGCACAGAGACCAGGCAGGGAGCGTCTGTCAGTGTGTGTGCGCGTCTGTCAGTGCGCACAGAGACCAGGCAGGGAGCGTCAGTCAGTGTGTGTGTGTGCGCGTCTGTCAGTGCGCACAGAGACCAGGCGGGGAGCGTCTGTCAGTGTGTGTGCGCGTCTGTCAGTGCGCACAGAGACCAGGCGGGGAGCGTCTGTCAATGTGTGTGCGCGTCTGTCAGTGCGCACAGAGACCAGGCGGGGAGCGTCTGTCAGTGTGTGTGCGCGTCTGTCAGTGCGCACAGAGACCAGGCAGGGAGCGTCAGTCAGTGTGTGTGCGCGTCTGTCAGTGCGCACAGAGACCAGGCGGGGAGCGTCTGTCAGTGTGTGTGCGCGTCTGTCAGTGCGTGTGTGCGCGTCTGTCAGTGTGTGTGTGCGTGTCTGTCAGTGCGTGTGTGCGCGTCTGTCAGTGTGTGTGTGCGCGTCTGTCAGTGCGCACAGAGACCAGGCAGGGAGCGTCTGTCAGTGTGTGTGCGCGTCTGTCAGTGCGCACAGAGACCAGGCAGGGAGCGTCTGTCAGTGTGTGTGTGCGCGTCTGTCAGTGCGCACAGAGACCAGGCAGGGAGCGTCTGTCAGTGTGTGTGTGCGCGTCTGTCAGTGTGTGTGTGCGCGTCTGTCAGTGTGTGTGTGCGCGTCTGTCAGTGTGTGTGTGCGCGTCTGTCAGTGTGTGTGTGCGCGTCTGTCAGTGCGCACAGAGACCAGGCAGGGAGCGTCTGTCAGTGTGTGTGCGCGTCTGTCAGTGCGCACAGAGACCAGGCAGGGAGCGTCTGTCAGTGTGTGTGTGCGCGTCTGTCAGTGCGCACAGAGACCAGGCAGGGAGCGTCTGTCAGTGTGTGTGTGCGCGTCTGTCAGTGTGTGTGTGCGCGTCTGTCAGTGTGTGTGTGCGCGTCTGTCAGTGTGTGTGTGCGCGTCTGTCAGTCAGTGTGTGTGCGCGTCTGTCAGTGTGTGTGTGCGCGTCTGTCAGTGTGTGTGTGCGCGTCTGTCAGTCAGTGTGTGTGCGCGTCTGTCAGTGTGTGTGTGCGCGTCTGTCAGTGTGTGTGTGCGCGTCTGTCAGTGTGTGTGTGCGCGTCTGTCAGTGCGCAGAGACGAGGCAGGGAGCGCCTGTCAGTGTGTGTGCGCGTCTGTCAGTGTGTGTGTGCGCGTCTGTCAGTGCGCACAGAGACCAGGCAGGGAGCGTCTCTCAGTGTGTGTGCGCGTCTGTCAGTGTGTGTGTGCGCGTCTGTCAGTGCGCACAGAGACCAGGCAGGGAGCGTCTGTCAGTGTGTGTGCGCGTCTGTCAGTGCGCACAGAGACCAGGCGGGGAGCGTCTGTCAGTGTGTGTGTGCGCGTCTGTCAGTGCGCACAGAGACCAGGCAGGGAGCGTCAGTCAGTGTGTGTGCGCGTCTGTCAGTGCGCACAGAGACCAGGCAGGGAGCGTCTGTCAGTGTGTGTGCGCGTCAGTCAGTGTGTGTGTGCGCGTCTGTCAGTGCGCAGAGACCAGGCAGGGAGCGTCAGTCAGTGTGTGTGCGCGTCTGTCAGTGTCTGTGCGCGTCTGTCAGTGCACAGAGACCAGGCAGGGAGCGTCTGTCAGTGTGTGTGCGCGTCTGTCAGTGTGTGTGTGCGCGTCAGTCAGTGTGTGTGCGCGTCTGTCAGTGCACAGAGACCAGGCAGGGAGCGTCTGTCAGTGTGTGTGCGCGTCTGTCAGTGCGCACAGAGACCAGGCAGGGAGCGTCAGTCAGTGTGTGTGTGCGCGTCTGTCAGTGCGCACAGAGACCAGGCAGGGAGCGTCTGTCAGTGTGTGTGCGCGTCTGTCAGTGTGTGTGTGCGCGTCTGTCAGTGCGCACAGAGACCAGGCAGGGAGCGTCTGTCAGTGTGTGTGCGCGTCTGTCAGTGCGCACAGAGACCAGGCGGGGAGCGTCTGTCAGTGTGTGTGCGCGTCAGTCAGTGTGTGTGTGCGCGTCTGTCAGTGCGCAGAGACCAGGCAGGGAGCGTCAGTCAGTGTGTGTGCGCGTCTGTCAGTGTGTGTGCGCGTCTGTCAGTGCACAGAAACCAGGCAGGGAGCGTCTGTCAGTGTGTGTGCGCGTCAGTCAGTGTGTGTGCGCGTCTGTCAGTGCACAGAGACCAGGCAGGGAGCGTCTGTCAGTGTGTGTGCGCGTCTGTCAGTGCGCACAGAGACCAGGCAGGGAGCGTCAGTCAGTGTGTGTGTGCGCGTCTGTCAGTGCGCACAGAGACCAGGCAGGGAGCGTCAGTCAGTGTGTGTGTGCGCGTCTGTCAGTGCGCACAGAGACCAGGCAGGGAGCGTCTGTCAGTGTGTGTGCGCGTCTGTCAGTGCGCAGAGACCAGGCAGGGAGCGTCAGTCAGTGTGTGTGCGCGTCTGTCAGTGCGCACAGAGACCAGGCAGGGAGCGTCTGTCAGTGTGTGTGTGCGCGTCTGTCAGTGCGCACAGAGACCAGGCAGGGAGCGTCAGTCAGTGTGTGTGCGCGTCTGTCAGTGCGCACAGAGACCAGGCAGGGAGCGTCAGTCAGTGTGTGTGTGCGCGTCTGTCAGTGCGCACAGAGACCAGGCAGGGAGCGTCAGTCAGTGTGTGTGCGCGTCTGTCAGTGTGTGTGCGCGTCTGTCAGTGTGTGTGCGCGTCTGTCAGTGCGCAGAGACCAGGCAGGGAGCGTCTGTCAGTGTGTGTGCGCGTCTGTCAGTGCGCACAGAGACCAGGCAGGGAGCGTCAGTCAGTGTGTGTGTGCGCGTCTGTCAGTGCGCACAGAGACCAGGCAGGGAGCGTCAGTCAGTGTGTGAGCGCGTCTGTCAGTGCGCACAGAGACCAGGCAGGGAGCGTCAGTCAGTGTGTGTGTGCGCGTCTGTCAGTGCGCACAGAGACCAGGCAGGGAGCGTCTGTCAGTGTGTGTGCGCGTCTGTCAGTGTGTGTGCGCGTCTGTCAGTGCGCAGAGACCAGGCAGGGAGCGTCAGTCAGTGTGTGTGCGCGTCAGTCAGTGTGTGTGCGCGTCTGTCAGTGTGTGTGCGCGTCTGTCAGTGCGCAGAGACCAGGCAGGGAGCGTCTGTCAGTGTGTGTGCGCGTCTGTCAGTGCGCACAGAGACCAGGCAGGGAGCGTCAGTCAGTGTGTGTGTGCGCGTCTGTCAGTGCGCACAGAGACCAGGCAGGGAGCGTCAGTCAGTGTGTGTGTGCGCGTCTGTCAGTGTGTGTGCGCGTCTGTCAGTGTGTGCGCGTCTGTCAGTGCGCACAGAGACCAGGCAGGGAGCGTCTGTCAGTGTGTGTGTGCGCGTCTGTCAGTGTGTGTGCGCGTCTGTCAGTGCGCAGAGACCAGGCAGGGAGCGTCAGTCAGTGTGTGTGCGCGTCTGTCAGTGTGTGTGTGCGCGTCTGTCAGTGTGTGTGCGCGTCTGTCAGTGCGCACAGAGACCAGGCAGGGAGCGTCTGTCAGTGTGTGTGCGCGTCTGTCAATGCGCACAGAGACCAGGCAGGGAGCGTCAGTCAGTGTGTGTGCGCGTCAGTCAGTGCGCACAGAGACCAGGCAGGGAGCGTCTGTCAGTGCGCACAGAGACCAGGCAGGGAGCGTCTGTCAGTGTGTGTGCGCGTCTGTCAGTGCGCACAGAGACCAGGCAGGGAGCGTCAGTCAGTGTGTGTGCGCGTCTGTCAGTGCGCACAGAGACCAGGCAGGGAGCGTCAGTCAGTGTGTGTGTGCGCGTCTGTCAGAGCGCACAGAGACCAGGCAGGGAGCGTCTGTCAGTGTGTGTGTGCGCGTCTGTCAGTGTGTGTGCGCGTCTGTCAGTGCGCAGAGACCAGGCAGGGAGCGTCAGTCAGTGTGTGTGCGCGTCTGTCAGTGTGTGTGTGCGCGTCTGTCAGTGTGTGTGCGCGTCTGTCAGTGCGCACAGAGACCAGGCAGGGAGCGTCTGTCAGTGTGTGTGCGCGTCTGTCAATGCGCACAGAGACCAGGCAGGGAGCGTCAGTCAGTGTGTGTGCGCGTCAGTCAGTGCGCACAGAGACCAGGCAGGGAGCGTCTGTCAGTGCGCACAGAGACCAGGCAGGGAGCGTCTGTCAGTGTGTGTGCGCGTCTGTCAGTGCGCACAGAGACCAGGCAGGGAGCGTCTGTCAGTGTGTGTGTGCGCGTCTGTCAGTGTGTGTGTGCGCGTCTGTCAGTGTGTGTGTGCGCGTCTGTCAGTGTGTGTGTGCGCGTCTGTCAGTGCGCACAGAGACCAGGCGGGGAGCGTCTGTCAGTGTGTGTGCGCGTCTGTCAGTGCGCACAGAGACCAGGCAGGGAGCGTCTGTCAGTGTGTGTGTGCGCGTCTGTCAGTGCGCACAGAGACCAGGCAGGGAGCGTCTGTCATTGTGTGTGCGCGTCTGTCAGTGCGCACAGAGACCAGGCAGGGAGCGTCTGTCAGTGTGTGTGCGCGTCTGTCAGTGTGCACAGAGACCAGACGGGGAGCGTCTGTCAGTGTGTGTGCGCGTCTGTCAGTGCGCACAGAGACCAGGCAGGGAGCGTCTGTCAGTGTGTGTGCGCGTCTGTCAGTGCGCACAGAGACCAGGCAGGGAGCGTCTGTCAGTGTGTGTGCGCGTCTGTCAGTGCGCACAGAGACCAGGCAGAGAGCGTCTGTCAGTGTGTGTGCGCGTCTGTCAGTGCGCACAGAGACCAGGCAGGGAGCGTCTGTCAGTGTGTGTGCGCGTCTGTCAGTGCGCAGAGACCAGGTAGGGAGCGTCAGTCAGTGTGTGTGCGCGTCTGTCAGTGCGCACAGAGACCAGGCAGGGAGCGTCTGTCAGTGTGTGTGCGCGTCTGTCAGTACGCACAGAGACCAGGCAGGGAGCGTCTGTCAGTGTGTGTGCGCGTCTGTCAGTGCGCAGAGACCAGGCAGGGAGCGTCTGTCAGTGTGTGTGCGCGTCTGTCAGTACGCACAGAGACCAGGCAGGGAGCGTCTGTCAGTGTGTGTGCGCGTCTGTCAGTGCGCAGAGACCAGGCAGGGAGCGTCAGTCAGTGTGTGTGCGCGTCTGTCAGTGCGCAGAGAGACCAGGCAGGGAGCGTCAGTCAGTGTGTGTGCACGTCTGTCAGTGCGCAGAGACCAGGCAGGGAGCGTCTGTCAGTGTGTGTGCGCGTCTGTCAGTGCGCAGAGACCAGGCAGGGAGCGTCTGTCAGTGTGTGTGCGCGTCTGTCAGTGCGCACAGAGACCAGGCAGGGAGCGTCTGTCAGTGTGTGTGCGCGTCTGTCAGTGCGCACAGAGACCAGGCAGGGAGCGTCTGTCAGTGTGTGTGCGCGTCTGTCAGTGCGCACAGAGACCAGGCAGGGAGCGTCTGTCAGTGTGTGTGTGTGCGTCTGTCAGTGTGTGTGCGCGTCTGTCAGTGCGCAGAGACCAGGCAGGGAGCGTCTGTCAGTGTGTGTGCGCGTCTGTCAGTGCGCACAGAGACCAGGCAGGGAGCATCTGTCAGTGTGTGTGTGCGCGTCTGTCAGTGTGCAGAGACCAGGCAGGGAGTATCAGTCAGTGTGTGTGCGCGTCTGTCAGTGCGCACAGAGACCAGGCAGGGAGCGTCTGTCAGTGTGTGTGCGCGTCTGTCAGTGCGCACAGAGACCAGGCAGGGAGCGTCTGTCAGTGTGTGTGCGCGTCTGTCAGTGCGCACAGAGACCAGGCAGGGAGCGTCAGTCAGTGTGTGTGTGCGCGTCTGTCAGTGCGCACAGAGACCAGGCAGGGAGCGTCTGTCAGTGTGTGTGTGCGCATCAGTCAGTGTGTGTGTGCGCGTCTGTCAGTGCGCAGAGACCAGGCAGGGAGCGTCTGTCAGTGTGTGTGCGCGTCTGTCAGTGCGCACAGAGACCAGGCAGGGAGCGTCTGTCAGTGTGTGTGTGCGCGTCTGTCAGTGCGCACAGAGACCAGGCAGGGAGCGTCTGTCATTGTGTGTGTGTGCGTCTGTCAGTGCGCAGAGACCAGGCAGGGAGCGTCTGTCAGTGTGTGTGTGCGCGTCTGTCAGTGCGCACAGAGACCAGGCAGGGAGCGTCTGTCAGTGTGTGTGCGCGTCTGTCAGTGCGCACAGAGACCAGGCAGGGAGCGTCTGTCAGTGTGTGTGCGCGTCTGTCAGTGCGCACAGAGACCAGGCAGGGAGCGTCAGTCAGTGTGTGTGCGCGTCTGTCAGTGTGTGTGTGCTTGTCTGCCAGTCAGTGTGTGTGCGCGTCTGTCAGTCAGTGTGTGTGCGCATCTGTCAGTGTGTGTGTGCGCGTCTGTCAGTGTGTGTGTGCGCGTCTGTCAGTGCGCAGAGACCAGGCGGGGAGCGTCAGTCAGTGTGTGTGTGCGCGTCTGTCAGTGCGCACAGAGACCAGGCAGGGAGCGTCAGTCAGTGTGTGTGTGCGCGTCTGTCAGTGCGCAGAGACCAGGCAGGGAGCGTCAGTCAGTGTGTGTGCGCGTCTGTCAGTGCGCACAGAGACCAGGCAGGGAGCGTCAGTCAGTGTGTGTGCGCGTCTGTCAGTGCGCACAGAGACCAGGCAGGGAGCGTCTGTCAGTGTGTGTGTGCGCGTCTGTCAGTCAGTGTGTGTGCGCGTCTGTCAGTCAGTGTGTGTGCGCATCTGTCAGTGTGTGTGTGCGCGTCTGTCAGTGTGTGTGTGCGCGTCTGTCAGTGCGCAGAGACCAGGCGGGGAGCGTCTGTCAGTGTGTGTGTGCGCGTCTGTCAGTCAGTGTGTGTGCGCGTCTGTCAGTGTGTGTGTGCGCGTCTGTCAGTGTGTGTGTGTGCACGTCTGTCAGTGTGTGTGTACGCGTCTGTCAGTGTGTGTGTGCGCGTCTGTCAGTGCGCACAGAGACCAGGCAGGGAGCGTCAGTCAGTGCGCACAGAGACCAGGCAGGGAGCGTCAGTCAGTGTGTGTGCGCGTCTGTCAGTGCGCACAGAGACCAGGCAGGGAGCGTCAGTCAGTGTGTGTGCGCGTCTGTCAGTGCGCACAGAGACCAGGCAGGGAGCGTCAGTCAGTGTGTGTGTGCGCGTCTGTCAGTGCGCAGAGACCAGGCAGGGAGCGTCAGTCAGTGTGTGTGTGTGCGTGTCTGTCAGTGCGCAGAGACCAGGCAGGGAGCGTCAGTCAGTGTGTGTGCGCGTCTGTCAGTGCGCACAGAGACCAGGCAGGGAGCGTCTGTCAGTGTGTGTGTGCGCGTCTGTCAGTGCACACAGAGACCAGGCAGGGAGCGTCTGTCAGTGTGTGTGCGCGTCTGTCAGTGCGCACAGAGACCAGGCAGGGAGCGTCTGTCAGTGTGTGTGCGCGTCTGTCAGTGCGCACAGAGACCAGGCAGGGAGCGTCTGTCATTGTGTGTGTGTGCGTCTGTCAGTGCGCAGAGACCAGGCAGGGAGCGTCTGTCAGTGTGTGTGTGCGCGTCTGTCAGTGCGCACAGAGACCAGGCAGGGAGCGTCTGTCAGTGTGTGTGCGCGTCTGTCAGTGCGCACAGAGACCAGGCAGGGAGCGTCAGTCAGTGTGTGCGCGTCTGTCAGTGTGTGTGTGCGCGTCTGTCAGTCAGTGTGTGTGCGCGTCTGTCAGTCAGTGTGTGTGCGCATCTGTCAGTGTGTGTGTGCGCGTCTGTCAGTGTGTGTGTGCGCGTCTGTCAGTGCGCAGAGACCAGGCGGGGAGCGTCAGTCAGTGTGTGTGTGCGCGTCTGTCAGTGCGCACAGAGACCAGGCAGGGAGCGTCAGTCAGTGTGTGTGTGCGCGTCTGTCAGTGCGCAGAGACCAGGCAGGGAGCGTCAGTCAGTGTGTGTGCGCGTCTGTCAGTGCGCACAGAGACCAGGCAGGGAGCGTCAGTCAGTGTGTGTGCGCGTCTGTCAGTGCGCACAGAGACCAGGCAGGGAGCGTCTGTCAGTGTGTGTGTGCGCGTCTGTCAGTCAGTGTCTGTGCGCGTCTGTCAGTCAGTGTGTGTGCGCATCTGTCAGTGTGTGTGTGCGCGTCTGTCAGTGTGTGTGTGCGCGTCTGTCAGTGCGCAGAGACCAGGCGGGAAGCGTCTGTCAGTGTGTGTGTGCGCGTCTGTCAGTCAGTGTGTGTGCGCGTCTGTCAGTGTGTGTGTGCGCGTCTGTCAGTGTGTGTGTGCGCGTCTGTCAGTGTGTGTGTACGCGTCTGTCAGTGTGTGTGTGCGCGTCTGTCAGTGCGCACAGAGACCAGGCAGGGAGCGTCAGTCAGTGCGCACAGAGACCAGGCAGGAAGCGTCAGTCAGTGTGTGTGTGCACGTCTGTCAGTGCGCAGAGACCAGGCAGGGAGCGTCTGTCAGTGTGTGTGCGCGTCTGTCAGTGCGCAGAGACCAGGCAGGGAGCGTCTGTCAGTGTGTGTGCGCGTCTGTCAGTGCGCACAGAGACCAGGCAGGGAGCGTCTGTCAGTGTGTGTGCGCGTCTGTCAGTGCGCACAGAGACCAGGCAGGGAGCGTCTGTCAGTGTGTGTGCGCGTCTGTCAGTGCGCACAGAGACCAGGCAGGGAGCGTCTGTCAGTGTGTGTGTGTGCGTCTGTCAGTGTGTGTGCGCGTCTGTCAGTGCGCAGAGACCAGGCAGGGAGCGTCTGTCAGTGTGTGTGCGCGTCTGTCAGTGCGCACAGAGACCAGGCAGGGAGCATCTGTCAGTGTGTGTGTGCGCGTCTGTCAGTGTGCAGAGACCAGGCAGGGAGTATCAGTCAGTGTGTGTGCGCGTCTGTCAGTGCGCACAGAGACCAGGCAGGGAGCGTCTGTCAGTGTGTGTGCGCGTCTGTCAGTGCGCACAGAGACCAGGCAGGGAGCGTCTGTCAGTGTGTGTGCGCGTCTGTCAGTGCGCACAGAGACCAGGCAGGGAGCGTCAGTCAGTGTGTGTGTGCGCGTCTGTCAGTGCGCACAGAGACCAGGCAGGGAGCGTCTGTCAGTGTGTGTGTGCGCATCAGTCAGTGTGTGTGTGCGCGTCTGTCAGTGCGCAGAGACCAGGCAGGGAGCGTCTGTCAGTGTGTGTGCGCGTCTGTCAGTGCGCACAGAGACCAGGCAGGGAGCGTCTGTCAGTGTGTGTGTGCGCGTCTGTCAGTGCGCACAGAGACCAGGCAGGGAGCGTCTGTCATTGTGTGTGTGTGCGTCTGTCAGTGCGCAGAGACCAGGCAGGGAGCGTCTGTCAGTGTGTGTGTGCGCGTCTGTCAGTGCGCACAGAGACCAGGCAGGGAGCGTCTGTCAGTGTGTGTGCGCGTCTGTCAGTGCGCACAGAGACCAGGCAGGGAGCGTCTGTCAGTGTGTGTGCGCGTCTGTCAGTGCGCACAGAGACCAGGCAGGGAGCGTCAGTCAGTGTGTGTGCGCGTCTGTCAGTGTGTGTGTGCTTGTCTGCCAGTCAGTGTGTGTGCGCGTCTGTCAGTCAGTGTGTGTGCGCATCTGTCAGTGTGTGTGTGCGCGTCTGTCAGTGTGTGTGTGCGCGTCTGTCAGTGCGCAGAGACCAGGCGGGGAGCGTCAGTCAGTGTGTGTGTGCGCGTCTGTCAGTGCGCACAGAGACCAGGCAGGGAGCGTCAGTCAGTGTGTGTGTGCGCGTCTGTCAGTGCGCAGAGACCAGGCAGGGAGCGTCAGTCAGTGTGTGTGCGCGTCTGTCAGTGCGCACAGAGACCAGGCAGGGAGCGTCAGTCAGTGTGTGTGCGCGTCTGTCAGTGCGCACAGAGACCAGGCAGGGAGCGTCTGTCAGTGTGTGTGTGCGCGTCTGTCAGTCAGTGTGTGTGCGCGTCTGTCAGTCAGTGTGTGTGCGCATCTGTCAGTGTGTGTGTGCGCGTCTGTCAGTGTGTGTGTGCGCGTCTGTCAGTGCGCAGAGACCAGGCGGGGAGCGTCTGTCAGTGTGTGTGTGCGCGTCTGTCAGTCAGTGTGTGTGCGCGTCTGTCAGTGTGTGTGTGCGCGTCTGTCAGTGTGTGTGTGTGCACGTCTGTCAGTGTGTGTGTACGCGTCTGTCAGTGTGTGTGTGCGCGTCTGTCAGTGCGCACAGAGACCAGGCAGGGAGCGTCAGTCAGTGCGCACAGAGACCAGGCAGGGAGCGTCAGTCAGTGTGTGTGCGCGTCTGTCAGTGCGCACAGAGACCAGGCAGGGAGCGTCAGTCAGTGTGTGTGCGCGTCTGTCAGTGCGCACAGAGACCAGGCAGGGAGCGTCAGTCAGTGTGTGTGTGCGCGTCTGTCAGTGCGCAGAGACCAGGCAGGGAGCGTCAGTCAGTGTGTGTGTGTGCGTGTCTGTCAGTGCGCAGAGACCAGGCAGGGAGCGTCAGTCAGTGTGTGTGCGCGTCTGTCAGTGCGCACAGAGACCAGGCAGGGAGCGTCTGTCAGTGTGTGTGTGCGCGTCTGTCAGTGCACACAGAGACCAGGCAGGGAGCGTCTGTCAGTGTGTGTGCGCGTCTGTCAGTGCGCACAGAGACCAGGCAGGGAGCGTCTGTCAGTGTGTGTGCGCGTCTGTCAGTGCGCACAGAGACCAGGCAGGGAGCGTCTGTCATTGTGTGTGTGTGCGTCTGTCAGTGCGCAGAGACCAGGCAGGGAGCGTCTGTCAGTGTGTGTGTGCGCGTCTGTCAGTGCGCACAGAGACCAGGCAGGGAGCGTCTGTCAGTGTGTGTGCGCGTCTGTCAGTGCGCACAGAGACCAGGCAGGGAGCGTCAGTCAGTGTGTGCGCGTCTGTCAGTGTGTGTGTGCGCGTCTGTCAGTCAGTGTGTGTGCGCGTCTGTCAGTCAGTGTGTGTGCGCATCTGTCAGTGTGTGTGTGCGCGTCTGTCAGTGTGTGTGTGCGCGTCTGTCAGTGCGCAGAGACCAGGCGGGGAGCGTCAGTCAGTGTGTGTGTGCGCGTCTGTCAGTGCGCACAGAGACCAGGCAGGGAGCGTCAGTCAGTGTGTGTGTGCGCGTCTGTCAGTGCGCAGAGACCAGGCAGGGAGCGTCAGTCAGTGTGTGTGCGCGTCTGTCAGTGCGCACAGAGACCAGGCAGGGAGCGTCAGTCAGTGTGTGTGCGCGTCTGTCAGTGCGCACAGAGACCAGGCAGGGAGCGTCTGTCAGTGTGTGTGTGCGCGTCTGTCAGTCAGTGTCTGTGCGCGTCTGTCAGTCAGTGTGTGTGCGCATCTGTCAGTGTGTGTGTGCGCGTCTGTCAGTGTGTGTGTGCGCGTCTGTCAGTGCGCAGAGACCAGGCGGGAAGCGTCTGTCAGTGTGTGTGTGCGCGTCTGTCAGTCAGTGTGTGTGCGCGTCTGTCAGTGTGTGTGTGCGCGTCTGTCAGTGTGTGTGTGCGCGTCTGTCAGTGTGTGTGTACGCGTCTGTCAGTGTGTGTGTGCGCGTCTGTCAGTGCGCACAGAGACCAGGCAGGGAGCGTCAGTCAGTGCGCACAGAGACCAGGCAGGAAGCGTCAGTCAGTGTGTGTGTGCGCGTCTGTCAGTGCGCACAGAGACCAGGCAGGGAGCGTCAGTCAGTGTGTGTGCGCGTCTGTCAGTGCGCACAGAGACCAGGCAGGGAGCGTCAGTCAGTGTGTGTGCGCGTCTGTCAGTGCGCACAGAGACCAGGCAGGGAGCGTCAGTCAGTGTGTGTGTGCGCGTCTGTCAGTGCGCAGAGACCAGGCAGGGAGCGTCAGTCAGTGTGTGTGTGCGCGTCTGTCAGTGCGCAGAGACCAGGCAGGGAGCGTCAGTCAGTGTGTGTGCGCGTCTGTCAGTGCGCACAGAGACCAGGCAGGGAGCGTCAGTCAGTGTGTGTGCGCGTCTGTCAGTGCGCACAGAGACCAGGCAGGGAGCGTCAGTCAGTGTGTGTGCGCATCTGTCAGTGCGCACAGAGACCAGGCAGGGAGCGTCAGTCAGTGTGTGTGTGCGCGTCTGTCAGTGCGCACAGAGACCAGGCAGGGAGCGTCAGTCAGTGTGTGTGCGCGTCTGTCAGTGCACACAGAGACCAGGCAGGGAGCGTCTGTCAGTGTGTGTGCGCGTCAGTCAGTGTGTGTGCGCGTCTGTCAGTGCGCAGAGACCAGGCGGGGAGCGTCAGTCAGTGTGTGTGTGCGCGTCTGTCAGTGCGCACAGAGACCAGGCAGGGAGCGTCAGTCAGTGTGTGTGTGCGCGTCTGTCAGTGCGCAGAGACCAGGCAGGGAGCGTCAGTCAGTGTGTGTGCGCGTCTGTCAGTGCGCACAGAGACCAGGCAGGGAGCGTCAGTCAGTGTGTGTGCGCGTCTGTCAGTGCGCACAGAGACCAGGCAGGGAGCGTCTGTCAGTGTGTGTGCGCGTCTGTCAGTCAGTGTGTGTGCGCGTCTGTCAGTCAGTGTGTGTGCGCATCTGTCAGTGTGTGTGTGCGCGTCTGTCAGTGTGTGTGTGCGCGTCTGTCAGTGCGCAGAGACCAGGCGGGGAGCGTCTGTCAGTGTGTGTGTGCGCGTCTGTCAGTCAGTGTGTGTGCGCGTCTGTCAGTGTGTGTGTGCGCGTCTGTCAGTGTGTGTGTGCGCGTCTGTCAGTGTGTGTGTACGCGTCTGTCAGTGTGTGTGTGCGCGTCTGTCAGTGCGCACAGAGACCAGGCAGGGAGCGTCAGTCAGTGCGCACAGAGACCAGGCAGGAAGCGTCAGTCAGTGTGTGTGTGCGCGTCTGTCAGTGCGCACAGAGACCAGGCAGGGAGCGTCAGTCAGTGTGTGTGCGCGTCTGTCAGTGCGCACAGAGACCAGGCAGGGAGCGTCAGTCAGTGTGTGTGCGCGTCTGTCAGTGCGCACAGAGACCAGGCAGGGAGCGTCAGTCAGTGTGTGTGTGCGCGTCTGTCAGTGCGCAGAGACCAGGCAGGGAGCGTCAGTCAGTGTGTGTGCGCGTCTGTCAGTGTGTGTGTGTGCGCGTCTGTCAGTGCGCACAGAGACCAGGCAGGGAGCGTCAGTCAGTGCGCACAGAGACCAGGCAGGGAGCGTCAGTCAGTGTGTGTGCGCGTCTGTCAGTGCGCACAGAGACCAGGCAGGGAGCGTCAGTCAGTGTGTGTGCGCGTCTGTCAGTGCGCACAGAGACCAGGCAGGGAGCGTCAGTCAGTGTGTGTGCGCGTCTGTCAGTGCGCACAGAGACCAGGCAGGCAGCGTCAGTCAGTGTGTGTGTGCGCGTCTGTCAGTGTGTGTGCGCGTCTGTCAGTGCGCAGAGACCAGGCGGGGAGCGTCAGTCAGTGTGTGTGTGCGCGTCTGTCAGTGCGCACAGAGACCAGGCAGGGAGCGTCAGTCAGTGTGTGTGTGCGCGTCTGTCAGTGCGCAGAGACCAGGCAGGGAGCGTCAGTCAGTGTGTGTGCGCGTCTGTCAGTGCGCACAGAGACCAGGCAGGGAGCGTCAGTCAGTGTGTGTGCGCGTCTGTCAGTGCGCACAGAGACCAGGCAGGGAGCGTCTGTCAGTGTGTGTGTGCGCGTCTGTCAGTCAGTGTGTGTGCGCGTCTGTCAGTCAGTGTGTGTGCGCATCTGTCAGTGTGTGTGTGCGCGTCTGTCAGTGTGTGTGTGCGCGTCTGTCAGTGCGCAGAGACCAGGCGGGGAGCGTCTGTCAGTGTGTGTGTGCGCGTCTGTCAGTCAGTGTGTGTGCGCGTCTGTCAGTGTGTGTGTGCGCGTCTGTCAGTGTGTGTGTGCGCGTCTGTCAGTGTGTGTGTACGCGTCTGTCAGTGTGTGTGTGCGCGTCTGTCAGTGCGCACAGAGACCAGGCAGGGAGCGTCAGTCAGTGCGCACAGAGACCAGGCAGGGAGCGTCAGTCAGTGTGTGTGTGCGCGTCTGTCAGTGCGCACAGAGACCAGGCAGGGAGCGTCAGTCAGTGTGTGTGCGCGTCTGTCAGTGCGCACAGAGACCAGGCAGGGAGCATCAGTCAGTGTGTGTGCGCGTCTGTCAGTGCGCACAGAGACCAGGCAGGGAGCGTCAGTCAGTGTGTGTGTGCGCGTCTGTCAGTGTGCAGAGACCAGGCAGGGAGCGTCAGTCAGTGTGTGTGTGCGCGTCTGTCAGTGCGCAGAGACCAGGCAGGGAGCGTCAGTCAGTGTGTGTGCGCGTCAGTCAGTGTGTGTGCGCGTCTGTCAGTGCGCAGAGACCAGGCAGGGAGCGTCAGTCAGTGTGTGTGCGCGTCTGTCAGTGCGCAGAGAGACCAGGCAGGGAGCGTCAGTCAGTGTGTGTGCGCGTCTGTCAGTGCGCACAGAGACCAGGCAGGGAGCGTCTGTCAGTGTGTGTGTGCGCGTCTGTCATTCAGTGTGTGTGCGCGTCTGTCAGTCAGTGTGTGTGCGCATCTGTCAGTGTGTGTGTGCGCATCTGTCAGTGTGTGTGCGCGTCTGTCAGTGCGCAGAGACCAGGCGGGGAGCGTCTGTCAGTGTGTGTGTGCGCGTCTGTCAGTCAGTGTGTGTGCGCGTCTGTCAGTGTGTGTGTGCGCGTCTGTCAGTGTGTGTGTGCGCGTCTGTCAGTGTGTGTGTACGCGTCTGTCAGTGTGTGTGTGCGCGTCTGTCAGTGCGCACAGAGACCAGGCAGGGAGCGTCAGTCAGTGCGCACAGAGACCAGGCAGGGAGCGTCAGTCAGTGTGTGTGTGCGCGTCTGTCAGTGCGCAGAGACCAGGCAGGGAGCGTCAGTCAGTGTGTGTGCGCGTCTGTCAGTGCGCACAGAGACCAGGCAGGGAGCGTCAGTCAGTGTGTGTGCGCGTCTGTCAGTGCGCACAGAGACCAGGCAGGGAGCGTCAGTCAGTGTGTGTGCGCGTCTGTCAGTGCGCACAGAGACCAGGCAGGGAGCGTCAGTCAGTGTGTGTGCGCGTCTGTCAGTGCGCACAGAGACCAGGCAGGGAGCGTCAGTCAGTGTGTGTGTGCGCGTCTGTCAGTGCGCAGAGACCAGGCAGGGAGCGTCAGTCAGTGTGTGTGTGCGCGTCTGTCAGTGCGCAGAGACCAGGCAGGGAGCGTCAGTCAGTGTGTGTGCGCGTCTGTCAGTGCGCACAGAGACCAGGCAGGGAGCGTCAGTCAGTGTGTGTGCGCGTCTGTCAGTGCGCACAGAGACCAGGCAGGGAGCGTCAGTCAGTGTGTGTGCGCGTCTGTCAGTGCGCACAGAGACCAGGCAGGGAGCGTCAGTCAGTGTGTGTGCGCGTCTGTCAGTGCGCACAGAGACCAGGCAGGCAGCGTCAGTCAGTGTGTGTGTGCACGTCTGTCAGTGCGCACAGAGACCAGGCAGGGAGCGTCAGTCAGTGTGTGTGTGCGCGTCTGTCAGTGCGCACAGAGACCAGGCAGGGAGCGTCAGTCAGTGTGTGTGCGCGTCTGTCAGTGCACACAGAGACCAGGCAGGGAGCGTCTGTCAGTGTGTGTGCGCGTCAGTCAGTGTGTGTGCGCGTCTGTCAGTGCGCAGAGACCAGGCAGGGAGCGTCAGTCAGTGTGTGTGCGCGTCAGTCAGTGTGTGTGCGCGTCTGTCAGTGCGCAGAGACCAGGCAGGGAGCGTCAGTCAGTGTGTGTGCGCGTCTGTCAGTGCGCACAGAGACCAGGCAGGGAGCGTCAGTCAGTGTGTGTGTGCGCATCTGTCAGTGCACACAGAGACCAGGCAGGGAGCGTCAGTCAGTGTGTGTGCGCGTCTGTCAGTGTGCACAGAGACCAGGCAGGGAGCGTCTGTCAGTGTGTGTGTGCGCGTCAGTCAGTGTGTGTGTGCGCGTCTGTCAGTGTGTGTGTGCGTGTCTGTCAGTGCACAGAGACCAGACAGGGAGCGTCAGTCAGTGTGTGTGCGCGTCTGTCAGTGCGCACAGAGACCAGGCAGGGAGCGTCTGTCAGTGTGTGTGCGCGTCAGTCAGTGTGTGTGTGCGCGTCTGTCAGTGCACACAGAGACCAGGCAGGGAGCGTCAGTCAGTGTGTGTGTGCGCGTCTGTCAGTGCGCACAGAGACCAGGCAGGGAGCGTCAGTCAGTGTGTGTGCGCGTCTGTCAGTGTGCACAGAGACCAGGCAGGGAGCGTCTGTCAGTGTGTGTGCGCGTCAGTCAGTGTGTGTGTGCGCGTCTGTCAGTGCGCACAGAGACCAGGCAGGGAGCGTCAGTCAGTGTTTGTGTGTGCGCGTCTGTCAGTGCGCAGAGACCAGGCAGGGAGCGTCTGTCAGTGTGTGTGCGCGTCTGTCAGTGCGCACAGAGACCAGGCAGGGAGCGTCAGTCAGTGTGTGTGCGCGTCTGTCAGTGCGCAGAGACCAGGCAGGGAGCGTCAGTCAGTGTGTGTGCGCGTCAGTCAGTGTGTGTGCGCGTCTGTCAGTGTGTGTGCGCGTCTGTCAGTGCGCAGAGACCAGGCAGGGAGCGTCTGTCAGTGTGTGTGCGCGTCTGTCAGTGCGCACAGAGACCAGGCAGGGAGCGTCAGTCAGTGTGTGTGCGCGTCTGTCAGTGCGCAGAGACCAGGCAGGGAGCGTCAGTCAGTGTGTGTGCGCGTCAGTCAGTGTGTGTGCGCGTCTGTCAGTGTGTGTGCGCGTCTGTCAGTGCGCAGAGACCAGGCAGGGAGCGTCAGTCAGTGTGTGTGCGCGTCAGTCAGTGTGTGTGCGCGTCTGTCAGTGTGTGTGCGCGTCTGTCAGTGCGCAGAGACCAGGCAGGGAGCGTCTGTCAGTGTGTGTGCGCGTCTGTCAGTGCGCAGAGACCAGGCGGGGGGAATACTGGGTATCTATATAAATAACTAGCTGATATACCCAGCTTTGCCCGGGATGTAATGTTCCCACTCCCTTCTCTCTCTCCCCCTCCCCATCTCTATCTCTATCCCCTCCCCCCCTCTCTATCCCCTCCCCCCCTCTCTCTCCCTCCTCCCTCTCACCCTCTCTCCCCTCTCTTCCCCTGTCTAACACTCCCGTTCACATGAATCCGGTGCCCCCCCCCCCCCCATTTACAGCTCCGGTCCCTCCCCCCCTTTACAGCTTCATGCAGTGTGTGTGGCAGTGTGTGTGCAGCAGTGTGTGTGTGTGTGTGTGGGTGTGGCAGTGTGTGTGGGCACGTCAGTCAGTGTGTGTGTGTGTGTTTGTGTGTGCAAGTCACTGTGTGTGTGTGCGCGTCAGTCAGTGTGTGTGTGCGCGTCAGTCAGTGTGTGTGTGTGTGCGCATCAGTCAGTGTGTGTGTGCGCGTCAAGTCAGTGTGTGTGTGTGTGCGCGTCAGTCTGTGTGTGTGTGCGCGCCAGTCAGTGTGTGTGTGGCAGTCAGTCAGTGTGTGTGATGTGTGTGCTCGCCAGTCAGTGTGGGTGTGGCATTCAGTCAGTGTGTGTGTGGGTGTGTGTGCGCCAGTCAGTGTGTGTGTGGCAGTCAGTGTGTGTGTGTGGCACTCAGTCAGTGTGTGTGTGTGTGTGTGTGTGTGTGTGTGGCATTCAGTCAGTGTGTGTTTGTGTGTGTGTGCGCGCCATTCAGTGTGTGTGGCAGTCAGTGTGTGTGTGTGGCACTCAGTCAGTCAGTCGGTCAGTTTGTGTGTGTGTGTGTGTGTGTCAGTCAGTCTGGTGTTGCTCCCCTCTCTCTTGACTGTCCCCCCCCCCACGGAGGAAGGGGAAGGGGGAGGGGGGGGAGACAGGGAGGCGGGCTGTGTTTGTCCTGACTCTTCCCCCATTGGCGTGGGAACCCATTTGGTGCAAACCTGGCGCTCTGGAACGATTCATTGATGATGTGCTGTCTGGAGGGGGCAATAGAGGAGCTGAATCATTCAAGCTTCACCTCCATAATAATTCCTGTAACATCAAATTCCCTTGTAACAGTGATCAGACCACGATGAATTTTTTGGACCTAACTTTGTATATTGAGAACAATGTTGTTCATACAAAGAGTTTCCATAAGGAAGTCGATGCAAATACTTATCTGCTAGCATCTAGCCTCCACCACGCTCGGTGGTTAAACAATATCCCACAAGGTCACGCCTGGGAATAAAGAGGATCTGTTTGCAAAACACGTTTACGAAGAGCAGATAAGAGATCTTACAAATCAATTCATCGAACGGGACTATCAGAAAAAAGTGGTGAATAAAGTCTTCTCATCTGCAGACACCATTGATAGGAAGACTAATTAGTATGAATATAAATATTAAGGATACGGGCAGCGGTGAATTTCTCCCATTCATCCCGCGGTACCGAGGCACGGCGCCAGATATTACTAGGATTTCCAATAAACATTGGGGCGTCCTACAGAGAGGTCCCACTCTCAGGTTGGTTTTACCGACTAAACCTCATTGTTTAGAGGAAAAAATGTGAAGTCCCCATTGGCACCGGCTGCCCTATTAGTCGGGGCACCGAGGTTCCACGTGGCTCACAGACCTGAAGGGCTTCTATACTTCTACCAAATGTATAGGGTGCACATCTAGCCCAAAATGGAAACAATTTAGGTCAAATGTCACCGGTAAAGTTTATGATATTAACACTTTCATAAATCGTAAAACCAATCTCTGTGTGTACTACGCGGGTGCCCCTGCGGGTTACAGTGTGTAGGTAGAACGGGGAGACCATTAGAAAGAAGGTTTGGGGCGCAGGATGGCATAGGATTAAGCATGGCCAAAAACTGGATGGGCACATCCGTATGGGCATTGATTGACGTGCGTGACAGGTCAAATGTGATATCCAGACGCGAAAGTTTCTGGATATTCACATTAAAGACCCTGTCACCAAATGGATTGAACATAGATTTCGATCTAGAATCTTTTCTCAAAGATTGACAAAACCGAGCTGTGTTATTATGGTTCATTAGAGATCTCAATACCATGAAAGCTTTAGACTTATTACGACTGTCATGGTCTCTCATAGTACTTCTGTATCCAATTCAGTCCAGCATTGGTTAAATGTGCAGCTAGCTAGTGAGATACACTAAACCCCAGGATCTGTGCTAACATGTATCCTTGTGAGTATCTAATGCAGTCCGACACAGTTAAAGCAGTTATTGCAATGAGAGATACGGTAGTCATTGCAGGTATAGGCATATCTGTTAGTGATAGACGTGTTTTTAAGGTTGGGGTTTTTATAATTTCGTATCCACCTGGCTCTAAAAACATCAAGGCAGACACACTCTCCCGCCAGTCCCTGCTGGACGACAGAGCTAGAACCGGGAGAAGACTATACACCTTCCTGCGTGCATCATTTTCGCAAACACCTTCGACTCCTTAGAGAACATCGTTCAAGGCCAGTCCAACATACTTGAGGGTATCGAAGTCCCAGAGAGCCTCCTTTTTACCTCACCTGCATTTCGTAGGAAGGTTCTGGATTGGGGTCATTCATTCAAGAGCTCAGCACATCCTGGCCCTGGGAGGCCACCTTCTGCTTGAACGGATTTTCAGGTGGCCAGGAATGCAGAACGAGATCAAAGAATTTGTCGCCTCATGCCCGACTTGTGCTCAAAATAAACCTCCCCGGAACAGACCCACAGGGTTACTCCAACCTCTTCCCATCTCTGATTGCCCATGGACCCACTTATCTATGGATTTTATCGTTGAACTACCAATATCTAAAGGCATGAACACCATTCTGGTAGTGGTGGACCATTTCTCCAAGCAAGCTCACTTTATTCCTCGTAGGGGCCTGCCGAATGCTTCCAAGCTTTCTGACATTTATGCCAAGGAAATGTTTCACCTCCATGGGGTTCCTCAGGTTATTGTCTCAGATCAGGGTTCCCAATTTATTTCTACATTTTGGCAGCTGCTGGGGTTTTCTCTTCATTTTTCCTCTAGTTACCATCCCAAAAGTAACGGTCAGAAAGAACGGACTAACCAATTGTTAGAACAATTTATTCGATGTTTTATATCCGACACCCAGGACAACCGGGCAGATCTTCTACCTTGGGCGGAGTTCTCTCACAATAATTTACGGAGCGAATCTATGATGGATTCACCGTTCTTCATCAATTATGGCTTTCACCCATCAGTCCTTCCCATGACAGGATCCAGATCCGGGGTACCAGCAGCGGATAACAGGTTCCAAAAATTACAGAACTCATGGGAGAGGATTCAAGGGAATCTCCAGAAAGCAGTTTTCCTTCAGAAGAAACAGGCGGAGTGAAACTGACGAGGAACCCCAGTATACAAACCAGGGGATAAGTTGTGGCTTTCTACCAAGAACACTCGACTAAAAGTTCCCACAGCGTAACTAGAACCTAGAGGCATTGGTCCATTTACCATCTCTGAGAGGATCAATCCGGTGACCCATCGCTTAAAATTACCATCTTCCATGCGCGTTCCATCCGTTTTCCACACATCCCTCCTGAAACCGTGTATACCGGATCCTCACTCTTCGTCCTCGTCCTCACCACCCGAACCCCTCCTTATAGACGGACAGCAAGAGTTCGAAGTGCAGTCTGTACTGGATCCCAGGATATCCAGGGGAAGCTCCAATACCTCGTCCATTGGAGGGGCTTTGGCCCCGAGGAGCGATCCTGGATCTCTCGGGATCAGTTACATGCCCCGAGGCGCGTCCGGGCATTCCACTCAAGGTACCCTCTTATTAGCCATCCCTGAGACGCCCGGAGGTCGCCCCTGAAAGGGGGGTACTGTGAGGATCAGCGCAAGGTCCCGTCCCCGTCGCGCATCTCGCGACATCACCAATGATGCGCATCAACCCCAACCTGCGCCCAGGCAGCGCGTTGCTGGAAGGGCAGACAACGCAGGGGCCGCCCCCGTGACGCGTCCCGCGACATCACTGGTGACGTACGTCAGCCACAGCCTGCGCGCAGGTGCCACGCTGCTAGGAAGAATGACACCGCGGGGACCGCCTCCAGGCCCCGCCTCCTTGACGACATGGGCAGCGCACGCAGTATACATGCAGATGCCGTGCAGACATCGGCACTAAAGGGGTTAATGCCATTAATTATTCCACAGCTGCTACTGACTCCACCCCTGCCTATCACTAAGCAGCATACTGATGATGCTCACTCCCTGCAGCCTTCCCATTGGCTCTCTCTCCTTTATATGCTCAGCCAGCCCCATGGCACATTGGCTGAGCATAAACTTTCCCCGTGTGTGCTCACCTCCAGCTTCCTGTTCCCGTGTGTGCTCACCTCCAGCTTCCTGTTCCCGTGTGTGCTCACCTCCGGCTTCCTGTTTCCTTTGTGTGCTCACCTCCAGCTTCCTGTTCCCTTGTGTGCTCACCTCCAGCTTCCTGTTCCCGTGTGTGCTCACCTCCAGATTCCTGTTCCCTTGTGTGCTCACCTCCAGCTTCCTGTTCCTGTGTGTGCTCACCTCCGGCTTCCTGTTTCCTTTGTGTGCTCACCTCCAGCTTCCTGTTCCCTTGTGTGCTCACCTCCAGCTTCCTGTTTCCTTTGTGTGCTCACCTCCAGCTTCCTGTTCCCTTGTGTGCTCACCTCTAGCTTCCTGTTCCCTTGTGTGCTCACCTCCAGCTTCCTGTTCCCTTGTGTGCTCACCTCTAGCTTCCTGTTCCCTTGTGTGCTCAACTCTAGCTTCCTGTTTCCTTTGTGTGCTCACCTCAAGCTTCCTGTTCCCTTGTGCGCTCACCTCCAGCTTCCTGTTCCCGTGTGTGCTCACCTCCAGCTTCCTGTTCCCGTGTGTGCTCACCTCCAGCTTCCTGTTCCCGTGTGTGCTCACCTCCAGCTTCCTGTTCCCGTGTGTGCTCACCTCCAGCTTCCTGTTCCCGTGTGTGCTCACCTCCAGCTTCCTGTTCCCGTGTGTGCTCACCTCCAGCTTCCTGTTCCCTTGTGTGCTCACCTCCAGCTTCCTGTTCCCGTGTGTGCTCACCTCCAGCTTCCTGTTCCTGTGTGTGCTTACCTCCAGCTTCCTGTTCCCCTGTGTGCTCACCTCCAGCTTCCTGTTCCCGTGTGTGCTCACCTCCAGCTTCCTGTTCACTTGTGTGCTCACCTCCAGCTTCCTGTTCCCTTGTGTGCTCACCTCCAGCTTCCCATTCCCTTGTGTGCTCACCTCCAGCTTCCTGTTCCCCTGTGTGCTCACCTCCAGCTTCCTTTTCCCGTGTGTGCTCACCTCCAGCTTCCTGTTCCCTTGTGTGCTCACCTCCGGCTTCCTGTTCCCGTGTGTGCTCACCTCCGGCTTCCTGTTCCCGTGTGTGCTCACCTCCAGCTTCCTGTTCCCTTCTGTGCTCACCTCCAGCTTCCTGTTCCCTTATGTGCTCACCTCCAGCTTCCTGTTCCCGTGTGTGCTCACCTCCAGCTTCCTGTTCCCGTGTGTGCTCACCTCCAGCTTCCTGTTCCCGTGTGTGCTCACCTCCAGCTTCCTGTTCCCTTGTGTGCTCACCACCAGCTTCCTGTTCCCGTGTGTGCTCACCTCCAGCTTCCTGTTCTCTTGTGTGCTCACCTCCAGCTTCCTGTTCCCTTGTGTGCTCACCTCCAGCTTCCTGTTCCCGTGTGTGCTCACCTCCAGCTTCCTGTTCCCGTGTGTGCTCACCTCCAGCTTCCTGTTCCCTTGTGTGCTCACCTCCAGCTTCCTGTTCCCGTGTGTGCTCACCTCCAGCTTCCTGTTCCCGTGTGTGCTCACCTCCAGCTTCCTGTTCCCGTGTGTGCTCACCTCCAGCTTCCTGTTCCCGTGTGTGCTCACCTCCAGCTTCCTGTTCCCGTGTGTGCTCACCTCCAGCTTCCTGTTCCCGTGTGTGCTCATCTCCAGCTTCCTGTTCCCGTGTGTGCTCACCTCCAGCTTCCTGTTCCCGTCTGTGCTCACCACCAGCTTCCCGTTCCCGTGTGTGCTCACCTCCAGCTTCCTGTTCCCGTGTGTGCTCACCTCCAGCTTCCTGTTCCCTTGTGTGCTCACCTCCAGATTCCTGTTCCCGTGTGTGCTCACCTCCAGCTTCCTGTTCCCTTGTGTGCTCACCTCCAGCTTCCTGTTCCCGTGTGTGCTCACCTCCAGCTTCCTGTTCCCATGTGTGCTCACCTCAAGCTTCCTGTTCCCATGTGTGCTCACCTCCAGCTTCCTGATCCCTTATGTGCTCACCTCCAGCTTCCTGTTCCCATGTGTGCTCACCTCCGGCTTCCTGTTCCCGTGTGCTCACCTCCGGCTTCCTGTTCCCGTGTGTGTTCACCTCCGGCTTCCTGTTCCCATGTGTGTTCACCTCCAGCTTCCTGTTCTCGTGTGTGCTCACCTCCAGCTTCCTGTTCCCGTGTGTGCTCACCTCCAGCTTCCTGTTCCCTTGTGTGCTCACCTCCAGCTTCCTGTTCCCGTGTGTGCTCACCTCCAGCTTCCTGTTCCCGTGTGTGCTCACCTCCAGCTTCCTGTTCCATTGTGTGCTCACCTCCGGCTTCCTGTTCCCGTGTGTGCTCACCTCCGGCTTCCTGTTCCCGTGTGTGCTCACCTCCGGCTTCCTGTTCCCGTGTGTGCTCACCTCGGGCTTCCTGTTTCCTTTGTGTGCTCACCTCCAGCTTCCTGTTCCCTTGTGTGCTCACCTCCAGCTTCCTGCTCCCTTGTGTGCTCACCTCCAGCTTCCTGTTCCCTTGTGTGCTCACCTCCAGCTTCCTGTTCCTGTGTGTGCTCACCTCCAGCTTCCTGTTCCCTTGTGTGCTCACCTCCAGCTTCCTGTTTCCTTTGTGTGCTCACCTCCAGCTTCCTGTTCCCGTGTGTGCTCACCTCCAGCTTCCTGTTCCCGTGTGTGCTCACCTCCAGCTTCCTGTTCCCGTGTGTGCTCACCTCCAGCTTCCTGTTCCCTTGTGTGCTCACCTCCAGCTTCCTGTTCCTCACCTCCGGCTTCCTGTTTCCTTTGTGTGCTCACCTCCAGCTTCCTGTTCCCTTGTGTGCTCACCTCCAGCTTCCTGTTTCCTTTGTGTGCTCACCTCCAGCTTCCTGTTCCCTTGTGTGCTCACCTTCGGCTTCCTGTTCCCGTGTGTGCTCACCTCCGGCTTCCTGTTCCCTTGTGTGCTCACCTCCGGCTTCCTGTTCCCGTGTGTGCTCACCTCCAGCTTCCTGTTCCCGTGTGTGCTCACCTCCGGCTTCCTGTTCCCGTGTGTGCTCACCTCCAGCTTCCTGTTCCCGTGTGTGCTCACCTCCAGCTTCCTGTTCCCGTGTGTGCTCACCTCCAGCTTCCTGTTCCCGTGTGTGCTCACCTCCAGCTTCCTGTTCCCGTGTGTGCTCATCTCCAGCTTCCTGTTCCCGTGTGTGCTCACCTCCAGCTTCCTGTTCCCGTCTGTGATCACCACCAGCTTCCCGTTCCCGTGTGTGCTCACCTCCAGTTTCCTGTTCCCGTGTGTGCTCACCTCCAGCTTCCTGTTCCCTTGTGTGCTCACCTCCAGATTCCTGTTCCCGTGTGTGCTCACCTCCAGCTTCCTGTTCCCTTGTGTGCTCACCTCCAGCTTCCTGTTCCCGTGTGTGCTCATCTCCAGCTTCCTGTTCCCGTGTGTGCTCACCTCCAGCTTCCTGTTCCCATGTGTGCTCACCTCAAGCTTCCTGTTCCCATGTGTGCTCACCTCCAGCTTCCTGATCCCTTATGTGCTCACCTCCAGCTTCCTGTTCCCATGTGTGCTCACCTCCGGCTTCCTGTTCCCGTGTGCTCACCTCCGGCTTCCTGTTCCCGTGTGTGTTCACCTCCGGCTTCCTGTTCCCATGTGTATTCACCTCCAGCTTCCTGTTCTCGTGTGTGCTCACCTCCAGCTTCCTGTTCCCGTGTGTGCTCACCTCCAGCTTCCTGTTCCCTTGTGTGCTCACCTCCAGCTTCCTGTTCCCGTGTGTGCTCACCTCCAGCTTCCTGTTCCCGTGTGTGCTCACCTCCAGCTTCCTGTTCCATTGTGTACTCACCTCCGGCTTCCTGTTCCCGTGTGTGCTCACCTCCGGCTTCCTGTTCCCGTGTGTGCTCACCTCCGGCTTCCTGTTCCCGTGTGTGCTCACCTCGGGCTTCCTGTTTCCTTTGTGTGCTCACCTCCAGCTTCCTGTTCCCTTGTGTGCTCACCTCCAGCTTCCTGCTCCCTTGTGTGCTCACCTCCAGCTTCCTGTTCCCTTGTGTGCTCACCTCCAGCTTCCTGTTCCTGTGTGTGCTCACCTCCAGCTTCCTGTTCCCTTGTGTGCTCACCTCCAGCTTCCTGTTTCCTTTGTGTGCTCACCTCCAGCTTCCTGTTCCCGTGTGTGCTCACCTCCAGCTTCCTGTTCCCGTGTATGCTCACCTCCAGCTTCCTGTTCCCGTGTGTGCTCACCTCAAGCTTCCTGTTCCCATGTGTGCTCACCTCCAGCTTCCTGATCCCTTATGTGCTCACCTCCAGCTTCCTGTTCCCATGTGTGCTCACCTCCGGCTTCCTGTTCCCGTGTGCTCACCTCCGGCTTCCTGTTCCCGTGTGTGTTCACCTCCGGCTTCCTGTTCCCATGTGTGTTCACCTCCAGCTTCCTGTTCTCGTGTGTGCTCACCTCCAGCTTCCTGTTCCCGTGTGTGCTCACCTCCAGCTTCCTGTTCCCTTGTGTGCTCACCTCCAGCTTCCTGTTCCCGTGTGTGCTCACCTCCAGCTTCCTGTTCCCGTGTGTGCTCACCTCCAGCTTCCTGTTCCATTGTGTGCTCACCTCCGGCTTCCTGTTCCCGTGTGTGCTCACCTCCGGCTTCCTGTTCCCGTGTGTGCTCACCTCCGGCTTCCTGTTCCCGTGTGTGCTCACCTCGGGCTTCCTGTTTCCTTTGTGTGCTCACCTCCAGCTTCCTGTTCCCTTGTGTGCTCACCTCCAGCTTCCTGCTCCCTTGTGTGCTCACCTCCAGCTTCCTGTTCCCTTGTGTGCTCACCTCCAGCTTCCTGTTCCTGTGTGTGCTCACCTCCAGCTTCCTGTTCCCTTGTGTGCTCACCTCCAGCTTCCTGTTTCCTTTGTGTGCTCACCTCCAGCTTCCTGTTCCCGTGTGTGCTCACCTCCAGCTTCCTGTTCCCGTGTGTGCTCACCTCCAGCTTCCTGTTCCCGTGTGTGCTCACCTCCAGCTTCCTGTTCCCTTGTGTGCTCACCTCCAGCTTCCTGTTCCCTTGTGTGCTCACCTCCAGCTTCCTGTTCCTCACCTCCGGCTTCCTGTTTCCTTTGTGTGCTCACCTCCAGCTTCCTGTTCCCTTGTGTGCTCACCTCCAGCTTCCTGTTTCCTTTGTGTGCTCACCTCCAGCTTCCTGTTCCCTTGTGTGCTCACCTACGGCTTCCTGTTCCCGTGTGTGCTCACCTCCGGCTTCCTGTTCCCTTGTGTGCTCACCTCCGGCTTCCTGTTCCCGTGTGTGCTCACCTCCAGCTTCCTGTTCCCGTGTGTGCTCACCTCCGGCTTCCTGTTCCCGTGTGTGCTCACCTCCAGCTTCCTGTTCCCTTGTGTGCTCACCTCCGGCTTCCTGTTCCCGTGTGTGCTCACCTCCGGCTTCCTGTTCCCGTGTGTGCTCACCTCCAGCTTCCTGTTCCCGTGTGTGCTCACCTCCAGCTTCCTGTTCCCGTGTGTGCTCACCTCCAGCTTCTTGTTCCCGTGTGTGATCACCTCCAGCTTCCTGTTCCCTTGTGTGCTCACCTCCGGCTTCCTGTTCCCGTGTGTGCTCACCTCCAGCTTCCTGTTCCCGTGTGTGCTCACCTCCAGCTTCCTGTTCCCGTGTGTGCTCACCTCCAGCTTCCTGTTCCCGTGTGTGCTCACCTCCAGCTTCCTGTTCCCGTGTGTGCTCACCTCCAGCTTCCTGTTCCCGTGTGTGCTCACCTCCAGCTTCCTGTTCCCGTGTGTGCTCACCTCCAGCTTCCTGTTCACTTGTGTGCTCACCTCCAGCTTCCTGTTCCCTTGTGTGCTCACCTCCAGCTTCCTGTTCCCTTGTGTGCTCACCTCCAGCTTCCTGTTCCCCTGTGTGCTCACCTCCAGCTTCCTTTTCCCGTGTGTGCTCACCTCCAGCTTCCTGTTCCCTTGTGTGCTCACCTCCGGCTTCCTGTTCCCGTGTGTGCTCATCTCCGGCTTCCTGTTCCCGTGTGTGCTCACCTCCGGCTTCCTGTTCCCTTCTGTGCTCACCTCCGGCTTCCTGTTCCCTTATGTGCTCACCTCCAGCTTCCTGTTCCCGTGTGTGCTCACCTCCAGCTTCCTGTTTCCGTGTGTGCTCACCTCCAGCTTCCTGTTCCCTTGTGTGCTCACCTCCAGCTTCCTGTTCCCTTGTGTGCTCACCTCCAGCTTCCTGTTCCTGTGTGTGCTCACCTGTTCACTTGTGTGCTCACCTCCAGCTTCCTGTTCCCTTGTGTGCTCACCTCCAGCTTCCTGTTCCCCTGTGTGCTCACCTCCAGCTTCCTTTTCCCGTGTGTGCTCACCTCCAGCTTCCTGTTCCCTTGTGTGCTCACCTCCGGCTTCCTGTTCCCGTGTGTGCTCACCTCCGGCTTCCTGTTCCCGTGTGTGCTCACCTCCGGCTTCCTGTTCCCTTCTGTGCTCACCTCCAGCTTCCTGTTCCCTTATGTGCTCACCTCCAGCTTCCTGTTCCCGTGTGTGCTCACCTCCAGCTTCCTGTTCCCGTGTGTGCTCACCTCCAGCTTCCTGTTCCCGTGTGTGCTCACCTCCAGCTTCCTGTTCCCTTGTGTGCTCACCACCAGCTTCCTGTTCCCGTGTGTGCTCACCTCCAGCTTCCTGTTCCCTTGTGTGCTCACCTCCAGCTTCCTGTTCCCTTGTGTGCTCACCTCCAGCTTCCTGTTCCCGTGTGTGCTCACCTCCAGCTTCCTGTTCCCTTGTGTGCTCACCTCCAGCTTCCTGTTCCCGTGTGTGCTCACCTCCAGCTTCCTGTTCCCGTGTGTGCTCACCTCCAGCTTCCTGTTCCCGTGTGTGCTCACCTCCAGCTTCCTGTTCCCGTGTGTGCTCACCTCCAGCTTCCTGTTCCCGTGTGTGCTCACCTCCAGCTTCCTGTTCCCGTGTGTGCTCACCTCCAGCTTCCCGTTCCCGTGTGTGCTCACCTCCAGCTTCCCGTTCCCGTCTGTGCTCACCTCCAGCTTCCCGTTCCCGTGTGTGCTCACCTCCAGCTTCCTGTTCCCGTGTGTGCTCACCTCCAGCTTCCTGTTCCCTTGTGTGCTCACCTCCAGCTTCCTGTTCCCGTGTGTGCTCACCTCCAGCTTCCTGTTCCCTTGTGTGCTCACCTCCAGCTTCCTGTTCCCGTGTGTGCTCACCTCCAGCTTCCTGTTCCCGTGTGTGCTCACCTCCAGCTTCCTGTTCCCGTGTGTGCTCACCTCAAGCTTCCTGTTCCCGTGTGTGCTCACCTCCAGCTTCCTGATCCCTTATGTGCTCACCTCCAGCTTCCTGTTCCCATGTGTGCTCACCTCCGGCTTCCTGTGCCCGTGTGCTCACCTCCGGCTTCCTGTTCCCGTGTGTGTTCACCTCCGGCTTCCTGTTCCCGTGTGTGTTCACCTCCAGCTTCCTGTTCTCGTGTGTGCTCACCTCCAGCTTCCTGTTCCCGTGTGTGCTCACCTCCAGCTTCCTGTTCCCTTGTGTGCTCACCTCCAGCTTCCTGTTCCCGTGTGTGCTCACCTCCAGCTTCCTGTTCCCGTGTGTGCTCACCTCCAGCTTCCTGTTCCATTGTGTGCTCACCTCCGGCTTCCTGTTCCCGTGTGTGCTCACCTCCGGCTTCCTGTTCCCGTGTGTGCTCACCTCGGGCTTCCTGTTTCCTTTGTGTGCTCACCTCCAGCTTCCTGTTCCCTTGTGTGCTCACCTCCAGCTTCCTGCTCCCTTGTGTGCTCACCTCCAGCTTCCTGTTCCCTTGTGTGCTCACCTCCAGCTTCCTGTTCCTGTGTGTGCTCACCTCCAGCTTCCTGTTCCCCTGTGTGCTCACCTCCAGCTTCCTGTTTCCTTTGTGTGCTCACCTCCAGCTTCCTGTTCCCGTGTGTGCTCACCTCCAGCTTCCTGTTCCCGTGTGTGCTCACCTCCAGCTTCCTGTTCCCGTGTGTGCTCACCTCCAGCTTCCTGTTCCCGTGTGTGCTCACCTCCAGCTTCCTGTTCCCGTGTATGCTCACCTCCAGCTTCCTGTTCCCTTGTGTGCTCACCTCCAGCTTCCTGTTCCTCACCTCCGGCTTCCTGTTTCCTTTGTGTGCTCACCTCCAGCTTCCTGTTCCCTTGTGTGCTCACCTCCGGCTTCCTGTTCCCGTGTGTGCTCACCTCCAGCTTCCTGTTCCCGTGTGTGCTCACCTCCAGCTTCCTGTTCCCGTGTGTGCTCACCTCCAGCTTCCTGTTCCCGTGTGTGCTCACCTCCAGCTTCTTGTTCCCGTGTGTGCTCACCTCCAGCTTCCTGTTCCCGTGTGTGCTCACCTCCAGCTTCCTGTTCCCGTGTGTGCTCACCTCCGGCTTCCTGTTCCCGTGTGTGCTCACCTCCAGCTTCCTGTTCCCTTGTGTGCTCACCTCCGGCTTCCTGTTTCCTTTGTGTGCTCACCTCCGGCTTCCTGTTCCCGTGTGTGCTCACCTCCAGCTTCCTGTTCCCGTGTGTGCTCACCTCCAGCTTCCTGTTCCCGTGTGTGCTCACCTCCAGCTTCTTGTTCCCGTGTGTGATCACCTCCAGCTTCCTGTTCCCTTGTGTGCTCACCTCCGGCTTCCTGTTCCCGTGTGTGCTCACCTCCAGCTTCCTGTTCCCGTGTGTGCTCACCTCCAGCTTCCTGTTCCCGTGTGTGCTCACCTCCAGCTTCCTGTTCCCGTGTGTGCTCACCTCCAGCTTCCTGTTCCCGTGTGTGCTCACCTCCAGCTTCCTGTTCCCGTGTGTGCTCACCTCCAGCTTCCTGTTCCCGTGTGTGCTCACCTCCAGCTTCCTGTTCACTTGTGTGCTCACCTCCAGCTTCCTGTTCCCTTGTGTGCTCACCTCCAGCTTCCTGTTCCCTTGTGTGCTCACCTCCAGCTTCCTGTTCCCCTGTGTGCTCACCTCCAGCTTCCTTTTCCCGTGTGTGCTCACCTCCAGCTTCCTGTTCCCTTGTGTGCTCACCTCCGGCTTCCTGTTCCCGTGTGTGCTCACCTCCGGCTTCCTGTTCCCGTGTGTGCTCACCTCCGGCTTCCTGTTCCCTTCTGTGCTCACCTCCGGCTTCCTGTTCCCTTATGTGCTCACCTCCGGCTTCCTGTTCCCGTGTGTGCTCACCTCCAGCTTCCTGTTTCCGTGTGTGCTCACCTCCAGCTTCCTGTTCCCTTGTGTGCTCACCTCCAGCTTCCTGTTCCCTTGTGTGCTCACCTCCAGCTTCCTGTTCCTGTGTGTGCTCACCTGTTCACTTGTGTGCTCACCTCCAGCTTCCTGTTCCCTTGTGTGCTCACCTCCAGCTTCCTGTTCCCCTGTGTGCTCACCTCCAGCTTCCTTTTCCCGTGTGTGCTCACCTCCAGCTTCCTGTTCCCTTGTGTGCTCACCTCCGGCTTCCTGTTCCCGTGTGTGCTCACCTCCGGCTTCCTGTTCCCGTGTGTGCTCACCTCCAGCTTCCTGTTCCCTTCTGTGCTCACCTCCAGCTTCCTGTTCCCTTATGTGCTCACCTCCAGCTTCCTGTTCCCGTGTGTGCTCACCTCCAGCTTCCTGTTCCCGTGTGTGCTCACCTCCAGCTTCCTGTTCCCGTGTGTGCTCACCTCCAGCTTCCTGTTCCCTTGTGTGCTCACCACCAGCTTCCTGTTCCCGTGTGTGCTCACCTCCAGCTTCCTGTTCCCTTGTGTGCTCACCTCCAGCTTCCTGTTCCCTTGTGTGCTCACCTCCAGCTTCCTGTTCCCTTGTGTGCTCACCTCCAGCTTCCTGTTCCCGTGTGTGCTCACCTCCAGCTTCCTGTTCCCTTGTGTGCTCACCTCCAGCTTCCTGTTCCCGTGTGTGCTCACCTCCAGCTTCCTGTTCCCGTGTGTGCTCACCTCCAGATTCCTGTTCCCGTGTGTGCTCACCTCCAGCTTCCTGTTCCCGTGTGTGCTCACCTCCAGCTTCCTGTTCCCGTGTGTGCTCACCTCCAGCTTCCTGTTCCCGTGTGTGCTCACCTCCAGCTTCCTGTTCCCGTGTGTGCTCACCTCCAGCTTCCTGTTCCCGTCTGTGCTCACCTCCAGCTTCCCGTTCCCGTGTGTGCTCACCTCCAGCTTCCTGTTCCCGTGTGTGCTCACCTCCAGCTTCCTGTTCCCTTGTGTGCTCACCTCCAGCTTCCTGTTCCCGTGTGTGCTCACCTCCAGCTTCCTGTTCCCTTGTGTGCTCACCTCCAGCTTCCTGTTCCCGTGTGTGCTCACCTCCAGCTTCCTGTTCCCGTGTGTGCTCACCTCCAGCTTCCTGTTCCCGTGTGTGCTCACCTCAAGCTTCCTGTTCCCGTGTGTGCTCACCTCCAGCTTCCTGATCCCTTATGTGCTCACCTCCAGCTTCCTGTTCCCATGTGTGCTCACCTCCGGCTTCCTGTGCCCATGTGCTCACCTCCGGCTTCCTGTTCCCGTGTGTGTTCACCTCCGGCTTCCTGTTCCCGTGTGTGTTCACCTCCAGCTTCCTGTTCTCGTGTGTGCTCACCTCCAGCTTCCTGTTCCCGTGTGTGCTCACCTCCAGCTTCCTGTTCCCTTGTGTGCTCACCTCCAGCTTCCTGTTCCCGTGTGTGCTCACCTCCAGCTTCCTGTTCCCGTGTGTGCTCACCTCCAGCTTCCTGTTCCATTGTGTGCTCACCTCCGGCTTCCTGTTCCCGTGTGTGCTCACCTCCGGCTTCCTGTTCCCGTGTGTGCTCACCTCGGGCTTCCTGTTTCCTTTGTGTGCTCACCTCCAGCTTCCTGTTCCCTTGTGTGCTCACCTCCAGCTTCCTGCTCCCTTGTGTGCTCACCTCCAGCTTCCTGTTCCCTTGTGTGCTCACCTCCAGCTTCCTGTTCCTGTGTGTGCTCACCTCCAGCTTCCTGTTCCCCTGTTTGCTCACCTCCAGCTTCCTGTTTCCTTTGTGTGCTCACCTCCAGCTTCCTGTTCCCGTGTGTGCTCACCTCCAGCTTCCTGTTCCCGTGTGTGCTCACCTCCAGCTTCCTGTTCCCGTGTGTGCTCACCTCCAGCTTCCTGTTCCCGTGTGTGCTCACCTCCAGCTTCCTGTTCCCGTGTATGCTCACCTCCAGCTTCCTGTTCCCTTGTGTGCTCACCTCCGGCTTCCTGTTCCCGTGTGTGCTCACCTCCGGCTTCCTGTTCCCGTGTGTGCTCACCTCGGGCTTCCTGTTTCCTTTGTGTGCTCACCTCCAGCTTCCTGTTCCCTTGTGTGCTCACCTCCAGCTTCCTGCTCCCTTGTGTGCTCACCTCCAGCTTCCTGTTCCCTTGTGTGCTCACCTCCAGCTTCCTGTTCCTGTGTGTGCTCACCTCCAGCTTCCTGTTCCCCTGTGTGCTCACCTCCAGCTTCCTGTTTCCTTTGTGTGCTCACCTCCAGCTTCCTGTTCCCGTGTGTGCTCACCTCCAGCTTCCTGTTCCCGTGTGTGCTCACCTCCAGCTTCCTGTTCCCGTGTGTGCTCACCTCCAGCTTCCTGTTCCCGTGTGTGCTCACCTCCAGCTTCCTGTTCCCGTGTATGCTCACCTCCAGCTTCCTGTTCCCTTGTGTGCTCACCTCCAGCTTCCTGTTCCTCACCTCCGGCTTCCTGTTTCCTTTGTGTGCTCACCTCCAGCTTCCTGTTCCCTTGTGTGCTCACCTCCGGCTTCCTGTTCCCGTGTGTGCTCACCTCCAGCTTCCTGTTCCCGTGTGTGCTCACCTCCAGCTTCCTGTTCCCGTGTGTGCTCACCTCCAGCTTCCTGTTCCCGTGTGTGCTCACCTCCAGCTTCTTGTTCCCGTGTGTGCTCACCTCCAGCTTCCTGTTCCCTTGTGTGCTCACCTCCGGCTTCCTGTTCCCGTGTGTGCTCACCTCCAGCTTCCTGTTCCCGTGTGTGCTCACCTCCAGCTTCCTGTTCCCGTGTGTGCTCACCTCCAGCTTCCTGTTCCCGTGTGTGCTCACCTCCAGCTTCCTGTTCCCGTGTGTGCTCACCTCCAGCTTCCTGTTCCCGTGTGTGCTCACCTCCAGCTTCCTGTTCACTTGTGTGCTCACCTCCAGCTTCCTGTTCCCTTGTGTGCTCACCTCCAGCTTCCTGTTCCCTTGTGTGCTCACCTCCAGCTTCCTGTTCCCCTGTGTGCTCACCTCCAGCTTCCTTTTCCCGTGTGTGCTCACCTCCAGCTTCCTGTTCCCTTGTGTGCTCACCTCCGGCTTCCTGTTCCCGTGTGTGCTCACCTCCGGCTTCCTGTTCCCGTGTGTGCTCAACTCCGGCTTCCTGTTCCCTTCTGTGCTCACCTCCAGCTTCCTGTTCCCTTATGTGCTCACCTCCAGCTTCCTGTTCCCGTGTGTGCTCACCTCCAGCTTCCTGTTCCCGTGTGTGCTCACCTCCAGCTTCCTGTTCCCGTGTGTGCTCACCTCCAGCTTCCTGTTCCCTTGTGTGCTCACCACCAGCTTCCTGTTCCCGTGTGTGCTCACCTCCAGCTTCCTGTTCCCTTGTGTGCTCACCTCCAGCTTCCTGTTCCCTTGTGTGCTCACCTCCAGCTTCCTGTTCCCTTGTGTGCTCACCTCCAGCTTCCTGTTCCCGTGTGTGCTCACCTCCAGCTTCCTGTTCCCTTGTGTGCTCACCTCCAGCTTCCTGTTCCCGTGTGTGCTCACCTCCAGCTTCCTGTTCCCGTGTGTGCTCACCTCCAGCTTCCTGTTCCCGTGTGTGCTCACCTCCAGCTTCCTGTTCCCGTGTGTGCTCACCTCCAGCTTCCTGTTCCCGTGTGTGCTCACCTCCAGCTTCCTGTCCCCAGGTGTGTGCTCACCTCCAGCTTCCTGTTCCCGTGTGTGCTCACCTCCAGCTTCCTGTTCCCATCTGTGCTCACCTCCAGCTTCCCGTTCCCGTGTGTGCTCACCTCCAGCTTCCTGTTCCCGTGTGTGCTCAGCTCCAGCTTCCTGTTCCCTTGTGTGCTCACCTCCAGCTTCCTGTTCCCGTGTGTGCTCACCTCCAGCTTCCTGTTCCCTTGTGTGCTCACCTCCAGCTTCCTGTTCCCATGTGTGCTCACCTCCGGCTTCCTGTTCCCGTGTGCTCACCTCCGGCTTCCTGTTCCCGTGTGTGTTCACCTCCGGCTTCCTGTTCCCGTGTGTGTTCACCTCCAGCTTCCTGTTCTCGTGTGTGCTCACCTCCAGCTTCCTGTTCCCGTGTGTGCTCACCTCCAGCTTCCTGTTCCCTTGTGTGCTCACCTCCAGCTTCCTGTTCCCGTGTGTGCTCACCTCCAGCTTCCTGTTCCCGTGTGTGCTCACCTCCAGCTTCCTGTTCCATTGTGTGCTCACCTCCGGCTTCCTGTTCCCGTGTGTGCTCACCTCCGGCTTCCTGTTCCCGTGTGTGCTCACCTCTGGCTTCCTGTTTCCTTTGTGTGCTCACCTCCAGCTTCCTGTTCCCTTGTGTGCTCACCTCCAGCTTCCTGCTCCCTTGTGTGCTCACCTCCAGCTTCCTGTTCCCTTGTGTGCTCACCTCCAGCTTCCTGTTCCTGTGTGTGCTCACCTCCAGCTTCCTGTTCCTCACCTCCGGCTTCCTGTTTCCTTTGTGTGCTCACCTCCAGCTTCCTGTTCCCTTGTGTGCTCACCTCCAGCTTCCTGTTTCCTTTGTGTGCTCACCTCCAGCTTCCTGTTCCCTTGTGTGCTCACCTTCGGCTTCCTGTTCCCGTGTGTGCTCACCTCCGGCTTCCTGTTCCCTTGTGTGCTCACCTCCAGCTTCCTGTTCCCGTGTGTGCTCACCTCCAGCTTCCTGTTCACTTGTGTGCTCACCTCCAGCTTCCTGTTCCCTTGTGTGCTCACCTCCAGCTTCCTGTTCCCTTGTGTGCTCACCTCCAGCTTCCTGTTCCCCTGTGTGCTCACCTCCAGCTTCCTTTTCCCGTGTGTGCTCACCTCCAGCTTCCTGTTCCCTTGTGTGCTCACCTCCGGCTTCCTGTTCCCGTGTGTGCTCACCTCCGGCTTCCTGTTCCCGTGTGTGCTCAACTCCAGCTTCCTGTTCCCTTCTGTGCTCACCTCCAGCTTCCTGTTCCCTTATGTGCTCACCTCCAGCTTCCTGTTCCCGTGTGTGCTCACCTCCAGCTTCCTGTTCCCGTGTGTGCTCACCTCCAGCTTCCTGTTCCCGTGTGTGCTCACCTCCAGCTTCCTGTTCCCTTGTGTGCTCACCACCAGCTTCCTGTTCCCGTGTGTGCTCACCTCCAGCTTCCTGTTCCCTTGTGTGCTCACCTCCAGCTTCCTGTTCCCTTGTGTGCTCACCTCCAGCTTCCTGTTCCCTTGTGTGCTCACCTCCAGCTTCCTGTTCCCGTGTGTGCTCACCTCCAGCTTCCTGTTCCCTTGTGTGCTCACCTCCAGCTTCCTGTTCCCGTGTGTGCTCACCTCCAGCTTCCTGTTCCCGTGTGTGCTCACCTCCAGCTTCCTGTTCCCGTGTGTGCTCACCTCCAGCTTCCTGTTCCCGTGTGTGCTCACCTCCAGCTTCCTGTTCCCGTGTGTGCTCACCTCCAGCTTCCTGTCCCCAGGTGTGTGCTCACCTCCAGCTTCCTGTTCCCGTGTGTGCTCACCTCCAGCTTCCTGTTCCCATCTGTGCTCACCTCCAGCTTCCCGTTCCCGTGTGTGCTCACCTCCAGCTTCCTGTTCCCGTGTGTGCTCAGCTCCAGCTTCCTGTTCCCTTGTGTGCTCACCTCCAGCTTCCTGTTCCCGTGTGTGCTCACCTCCAGCTTCCTGTTCCCTTGTGTGCTCACCTCCAGCTTCCTGTTCCCATGTGTGCTCACCTCCGGCTTCCTGTTCCCGTGTGCTCACCTCCGGCTTCCTGTTCCCGTGTGTGTTCACCTCCGGCTTCCTGTTCCCGTGTGTGTTCACCTCCAGCTTCCTGTTCTCGTGTGTGCTCACCTCCAGCTTCCTGTTCCCGTGTGTGCTCACCTCCAGCTTCCTGTTCCCTTGTGTGCTCACCTCCAGCTTCCTGTTCCCGTGTGTGCTCACCTCCAGCTTCCTGTTCCCGTGTGTGCTCACCTCCAGCTTCCTGTTCCATTGTGTGCTCACCTCCGGCTTCCTGTTCCCGTGTGTGCTCACCTCCGGCTTCCTGTTCCCGTGTGTGCTCACCTCGGGCTTCCTGTTTCCTTTGTGTGCTCACCTCCAGCTTCCTGTTCCCTTGTGTGCTCACCTCCAGCTTCCTGCTCCCTTGTGTGCTCACCTCCAGCTTCCTGTTCCCTTGTGTGCTCACCTCCAGCTTCCTGTTCCTGTGTGTGCTCACCTCCAGCTTCCTGTTCCTCACCTCCGGCTTCCTGTTTCCTTTGTGTGCTCACCTCCAGCTTCCTGTTCCCTTGTGTGCTCACCTCCAGCTTCCTGTTTCCTTTGTGTGCTCACCTCCAGCTTCCTGTTCCCTTGTGTGCTCACCTTCGGCTTCCTGTTCCCGTGTGTGCTCACCTCCGGCTTCCTGTTCCCTTGTGTGCTCACCTCCGGCTTCCTGTTCCCGTGTGTGCTCACCTCCGGCTTCCTGTTCCCGTGTGTGCTCACCTCCGGCTTCCTGTTCCCTTGTGTGCTCACCTCCAGCTTCCTGTTCCCGTGTGTGCTCACCTCCGGCTTCCTGTTCCCGTGTGTGCTCACCTCCAGCTTCCTGTTCCCTTGTGTGCTCACCTCCGGCTTCCTGTTCCCGTGTGTGCTCACCTCCAGCTTCCTGTTCCCATGTGTGCTCACCTCCAGCTTCCTGTTCCCGTGTGTGCTCACCTCCAGCTTCCTGTTCCCATGTGTGCTCACCTCCAGCTTCCTGTTCCCGTGTGTGCTCACCTCCAGCTTCCTGTTCCCATGTGTGCTCACCTCCACCTTCCTGTTCCCGTGTGTGCTCACCTCCGGCTTCCTGTTCCCGTGTGTTCTCACCTCCGGCTTCCTGTTCCCGTGTGTGCTCACCTCCAGCTTCTTGTTCCCGTGTGTGCTCACCTCCAGCTTCTTGTTCCCGTGTGTGCTCACCTCCAGCTTCCTGTTCCCTTGTGTGCTCACCTCCGGCTTCCTGTTCCCGTGTGTGCTCACCTCCAGCTTCCTGTTCCCGTGTGTGCTCACCTCCAGCTTCCTGTTCCCGTGTGTGCTCACCTCCAGCTTCCTGTTCCCGTGTGTGCTCACCTCCAGCTTCCTGTTCCATTGTGTGCTCACCTCCGGCTTCCTGTTCCCGTGTGTGCTCACCTCCGGCTTCCTGTTCCCGTGTGTGCTCACCTCGGGCTTCCTGTTTCCTTTGTGTGCTCACCTCCGGCTTCCTGTTCCCTTGTGTGCTCACCTCCAGCTCCCTGCTCCCTTGTGTGCTCACCTCCAGCTTCCTGTTCCCTTGTGTGCTCACCTCCAGCTTCATGTTCCTGTGTGTGCTCACCTCCAGCTTCCTGTTCCCTTGTGTGCTCACCTCCAGCTTCATGTTCCTGTGTGTGCTCACCTCCAGCTTCCTGTTCCCTTGTGTGCTCACCTCCAGCTTCCTGTTCCCGTGTGTGCTCACCTCCAGCTTCCTGTTCCCGTGTGTGCTCACCTCCAGCTTCCTGTTCCCTTGTGTGCTCACCTCCAGCTTCCTGTTCCTCACCTCCGGCTTCCTGTTTCCTTTGTGTGCTCACCTCCAGCTTCCTGTTCCCTTGTGTGCTCACCTCCAGCTTCCTGTTTCCTTTGTGTGCTCACCTCCAGCTTCCTGTTCCCTTGTGTGCTCACCTCCGGCTTCCTGTTCCCGTGTGTGCTCACCTCCGGCTTCCTGTTCCCGTGTGTGCTCACCTCCAGCTTCCTGTTCCCGTGTGTGCTCACCTCCGGCTTCCTGTTCCCGTGTGTGCTCACCTCCAGCTTCCTGTTCCCTTGTGTGCTCACCTCCGGCTTCCTGTTCCCGTGTGTGCTCACCTCCAGCTTCCTGTTCCCGTGTGTGCTCACCTCCAGCTTCCTGTTCCCGTGTGTGCTCACCTCCAGCTTCCTGTTCCCGTGTGTGCTCACCTCCAGCTTCTTGTTTCCGTGTGTGCTCACCTCGAGCTTCCTGTTCCATTGGGTGCTCACCTCCAGCTTCCTGTTCCCGTGTGTGCTCACCTCCAGCTTCCTGTTCCCATGTGTGCTCACCTCCAGCTTCCTGTTCCCGTGTATGCTCACCTCCAGCTTCCTGTTCCCATGTGTGCTCACCTCCAGCTTCCTGTTCCCGTGTGTGCTCACCTCCAGCTTCCTGTTCCCGTGTGTGCTCACCTCCAGCTTCCTGTTCCCGTGTGTGCTCACCTTCGGCTTCTTGTTCCCTTGTGTGCTCACCTCCGGCTTCCTGTTCCCGTGTGTGATCACCTCCAGCTTCCTGTTCCTTTGTGTGCTCACCTCCAGCTTCCTGTTCCCGTGTGTGCTCACCTCCAGCTTCCTGTTCCCGTGTGTGCTCACCTCCAGCTTCCTGTTCCCGTGTGTGCTCAGCTCCAGCTTCCTTTTCCCGTGTGTGCTCACCTCCAGCTTCTTGTTCCCTTGTGTGCTCACCTCCGGCTTCCTGTTCCCGTGTGTGCTCACCTCCAGCTTCCTGTTCTCGTGTGTGCTCACCTCCAGCTTCCTGTTCCCGTGTGTGCTCACCTCCAGCTTCCTGTTCCCGTGTGTGCTCACCTCCGGCTTCCTGTTCCCGTGTTTCTCACCTCCAGCTTCCTGTTCCCTTGTATGCTCACCTCCGGCTTCCTGTACCCGTGTGTGCTCACCTCCAGCTTCCTGTTCCCGTGTGTGCTCACCTCCGGCTTCCTGTTCCCGTGTGTGCTCACCTCCGGCTTCCTGTTCCCGTGTGTGCTCCCCTCCAGCTTCCTGTTTCCGTGTGTGCTCACCTCCAGCTTCCTGTTCCCGTGTGTGCTCACCTCCAGCTTCCTGTTCCCTTATGTGCTCACCTCCAGCTTCCTGTTCCTGTGTGTTCTCACCTCCAGCTTCCTGTTCCCGTGTATGCTCACCTCCAGCTTCCTGTTCCCGTGTGTGCTCACCTCCAGCTTCCTGTTCCCTTGTGTGCTCACCACCAGCTTCCTGTTCCCGTGTGTTCTCACCTCCAGCTTCCTGTTCCCGTGTGTGCTCACCTCCAGCTTCCTGTTCCCGTGTGTGCTCACCTCCAGCTTCCTGTTCCCTTGTGTGCTCACCACCAGCTTCCTGTTCCCGTGTGTGATCACCTCCAGCTTCCTGTTCCCTTGTGTGCTCACCTCCAGATTCCTGTTCCCTTGTGTGCTCACCTCCAGCTTCCTGTTCCCTTGTGTGCTCACCTCCAGATTCCTGTTCCCTTGTGTGCTCACCTCCAGCTTCCTGTTCCCTTGTGTGCTCACCTCCAGCTTCCTGTTCCCGTGTGTGCTCACCTCCAGCTTCCTGTTCCCGTGTGTGCTCACCTCCAGCTTCCTGTTCCCTTGTGTGCTCACCTCCAGCTTCCTGTTCCCGTGTGTGCTCACCACCAGCTTCCTGTTCCGGTGTGCGCTCACCTCCAGCTTCCTGTTCCCGTGTGTGATCACCTCCAGCTTCCTGTTCCCATGTGTGCTCACCTCCAGCTTCCTGTTCCGGTGTGCGCTCACCTCCGGCTTCCTGTTCCCGTGTATGCTCACCTCCAGCTTCCTGTTCCCTTGTGTGCTCACCTCCAGCTTCCTGTTCCCGTGTGTGCTCACCTCCAGCTTCCTGTTCCCGTGTGTGCTCACCTCCAGCTTCCTGTTCCCGTGTGTGCTCACCTCCAGCTTCCTGTTCCCGTGTGTGCTCACCTCCAGCTTCCTGTTCCCGTGTGTGATCACCTCCAGCTTCCTGTTCCCTTATGTGCTCACCTCCAGCTTCCTGTTCCTGTGTGTTCTCACCTCCAGCTTCCTGTTCCCGTGTATGCTCACCTCCAGCTTCCTGTTCCCGTGTGTGCTCACCTCCAGCTTCCTGTTCCCTTGTGTGCTCACCACCAGCTTCATGTTCCCGTGTGTGATCACCTCCAGCTTCCTGTTCCCTTGTGTGCTCACCTCCAGATTCCTGTTCCCTTGTGTGCTCACCTCCAGCTTCCGGTTCCCTTGTGTGCTCACCTCCAGCTTCCTGTTCCCGTGTGTGCTCACCTCCAGCTTCCTGTTCCCGTGTGTGCTCACCTCCAGCTTCCTGTTCCCTTGTGTGCTCACCTCCAGCTTCCTGTTCCCGTGTGTGCTCACCTCCAGCTTCCTGTTCCCGTGTGCGCTCACCTCCAGCTTCCTGTTCCCGTGTGTGCTCACCTCCAGCTTCCTGTTCCCTTATGTGCTCACCTCCAGCTTCCTGTTCCCGTGTGTTCTCACCTCCAGCTTCCTGTTCCCGTGTGTGCTCACCTCCAGCTTCCTGTTCCCGTGTGTGCTCACCTCCAGCTTCCTGTTCCCTTGTGTGCTCACCACCAGCTTCCTGTTCCCGTGTGTGATCACCTCCAGCTTCCTGTTCCCTTGTGTGCTCACCTCCAGATTCCTGTTCCCTTGTGTGCTCACCTCCAGCTTCCTGTTCCCTTGTGTGCTCACCTCCAGATTCCTGTTCCCTTGTGTGCTCACCTCCAGCTTCCTGTTCCCTTGTGTGCTCACCTCCAGCTTCCTGTTCCCGTGTGTGCTCACCTCCAGCTTCCTGTTCCCGTGTGTGCTCACCTCCAGCTTCCTGTTCCCTTGTGTGCTCACCTCCAGCTTCCTGTTCCCGTGTGTGCTCACCACCAGCTTCCTGTTCCGGTGTGCGCTCACCTCCAGCTTCCTGTTCCCGTGTGTGATCACCTCCAGCTTCCTGTTCCCATGTGTGCTCACCTCCAGCTTCCTGTTCCGGTGTGCGCTCACCTCCAGCTTCCTGTTCCCGTGTGTGATCACCTCCAGCTTCCTGTTCCCTTGTGTGCTCACCTCCAGATTCCTGTTCCCTTGTGTGCTCATCTCCAGCTTCCTGTTCCCTTGTGTGCTCACCTCCAGCTTCCTGTTCCCTTGTGCGCTCACCTCCAGCTTCCTGTTCCCTTGTGCGCTCACCTCCAGCTTCCTGTACCCGTGTGTGCTCACCTCCAGCTTCCTGTTCCCGTGTGTGCTCACCTCCAGCTTCCTGTTCCCGTGTGCGCTCACCTCCAGCTTCCTGTTCCCGTGTGCGCTCACCTCCAGCTTCCTGTTCCCTTGTGCGCTCACCTCCAGCTTCCTGTTCCCGTGTGCGCTCACCTCCAGCTTCCTGTTCCCGTGTGCGCTCACCTCCAGCTTCCTGTTCCCGTGTGTGCTCACCTCCAGCTTCCTGTTCCCGTGTGTGCTCACCTCCAGCTTCCTGTTCCCGTGTGTGCTCACCTCCAGCTTCCTGTTCCCTTGTGTGCTCACCTCCAGCTTCCTGTTCCGGTGTGTGCTCACCTCCAGCTTCCTGTTCCCTTGTTGTTCCTCGTATTTTTGACCACAACTTGCACCCGGACTCCCGACCTCTCTGACCCCTGGACCACAGCTGCGGACTCGACTACTCTTCTCTATCGAACCCTGGACTCTGGCACCGCACCAACGACTATCCGATCTCTCCTCTCCCTGACCACGGCAAGTACCGAGACCCCTCTGACCTCTCCTCCCCTGACCCGGCTACCCGACTAGCACTCCGGACGTGGCTGCGCGGTGGCTATCAGTGGCCCCTCCTCGGCCTCGCGGTCCCGCCGTGTTTGTGGCGAGCACTCGTGACAGAGCGCCGTCAGAGAGGACCCTCAACGGTTACACAGCGCAGCGGGACCGAAGCCCTTTCTGTGTGTATATAGTATATATACTCCCCTTCTCTCTGTATATAGTATATATACTCCCCTTCTCTCTGTATATAGTATATATACTCCCCTTCTCTCTGTATATAGTATATATACTCCCCTTCTCTCTGTATATAGTATATATACTCCCCTTCTCTCTGTATATAGTATATATACTCCCCTTCTCTCTGTATATAGTATATACCCCCCAGCTCTCTGTATATAGTATATATACTCCCCTTCTCTCTGTATACAATATATAATCCCCCTCTCTCTGTATATAGTATATATACTCCCTTCTCTCTGTATATAGTATATACCCCCCAGCTCTCTGTATATATTATATATACTCCCTTCTCTCTGTATATAGTATATACCCACCAGCTCTCTGTATATAGTATATACTCCCTTCTCTCTGTATACAATATATACCGCCCTTCTCTCTGTATATAGTATATATACTCCCTTCTCTCTGTATATAGTATATACCCCCCAGCTCTCTGTATATAGTATATACTCCCTTCTCTCTGTATACAATATATACTCCCCTTCTCTCTGTATATAGTATATACCCCTTTCTCTCTGTATATAGTATACACCCCCCTGCTCTCTGTATATAGTACATACCCCCATCTCTCGGTATATAATATATACTCCCCTTCTCTCTGTATGATATATCCCCTGCTCTCTGTATATAATATATACCCCCTGCTCTCTGTATATAATATATACCCCCTGCTCTATGTATAAAGTATATACCCCATTCTCTCTGTATATAATATATACGCTCCTGCTCTCTGTATATATTGTATATGCCCCCTTCTCTCTGTATATAGTATACACCCCCCTGCTCTCTGTATATAGTATATACCCCCTTCTCTCTGTATACAATATATACTCCCCATCTCTCTGTATATGATATACCCCCTGCTCTCTGTATATAATATTTACCCCCCTGCTCTCTGTATATAATATATACGCCCCTGCTCCCTGTATATAATATATACCCCCTTCTCTCTGTATATAATATATACCCCCTGCTCTCTGTATATAATATATACGCCCTTCTCCCTGTATATAGTGCATACCCCCTTCTCCCTGTATATAATACATACCCTTCTCCCTGTATATAGTACATGACCCCTTCTCCCTATATATAGTAGATGTCCCTTCTCTCTTTATATAGTACATACCACCCTCTCCCTGTATATAGTACATACCCCCTCTCCCTGTATATAGTACATAACCCCCTCTCTCTGTATATAGTACATACCTCCTCTCCCTGTATATAGTACATACCCCCCTCTCCCTGTATATAGTACATACCCCCCTCTCCCTGTATATAGTACATACCCCTCTCCCTGCATATAGTACATACCCCCTCTCCCTGTATATAGTACATACCCCCCTCTCCCTGTATATAGTACATACCCCCTATCCCTGTATATTGTACATACCCCCTCTCCCTGCATATAGTACATACCCCCCTCTCCCTGTATATAGTACATACCCCCTCTCCCTGTATATAGTACATACCCCCCTCTCCCTGCATATGGTACATACCCCCTCTCCCTGCATATAGTACATACCCCCTCTCCCTGCATATAGTACATACCCCCTCTCCCTGCATATAGTACATACCCCCCTCTCCCTGCATATAGTACATACCCCCCTCTCCCTGTATATAGTACATACCCCCCTCTCCCTGCATATAGTACATACCCCCATCTCCCTGTATATAGTACATACCCCCTCTCCCTGCATATAGTACATACCCCCTCTCCCTGTATATAGTACATACCCCCCTCTCCCTGTATATAGTACATACCCCCTATCCCTGTATATTGTACATACCCCCTCTCCCTGCATATAGTACATACCCCCCTCTCCCTGTATATAGTACATACCCCCTCTCCCTGTATATAGTACATACCCCCCTCTCCCTGCATATAGTACATACCCCCTCTC